>NC_088864.1:59061191-59068691 GCF_032884065.1 Artemia franciscana
ATATATTATATATATATATATATATATATATATATATATTATATATATATATATATATATTATATATATATATATATATATATATATATATATATATATATAATATATATATATATATATATATACTATATATATATATATATATATATATATTATATATATATATATATATATATATATATATATATATATATATATATATATATATATATATATATATATATATATTATATATATATATATATATATATATATATATATATATATATATATATTATATATATATATATATATATATATATATATATATATATATATATATATATATATATATATATATATATATATATATATATATATATATATATATATATATATATATATATATATATATATATATATATATATATATATATATATATATATATATATATATATATATATATATATATATATATATATATATATATATATATATATATATATATATATATATATAATATATATATATATATATATATATATATATATATATATATATATATTATATATATATATATATATATATATATATATATATATATATATATATATATATATATATATATATATATATATACATATATATATATATATATATATATATATATATATTTATATATATATATATATATATATATATATATATATATATATATATATATCTATATATATAAAAATAAGTTGTCTGTGGATGGATGTGTGGATGGATGTGTGGATGGATGTGTCAGGTGGACGTCATGTTTCGGCTGACGTCATGAAATTAGTTGCCGTCATTTTTGCTTTGAAGGTGACGTCATTCAAGTTATATAAGACATATGTTCGCCGTCATGTTTCGGCTGACGTCATGAAATTAGCTGCCATCATTTTTGCTTTGAAGGCATCATTTTTGCTTTGAAGGCGTGACGTCATTCAAGTTATATAAGACGGATGTTCGTGTAGAATTCTATTAATGCTTAAGTTTATAATGACTGATGAAGATGCTCAAAGAGTCTATGCCAAAAAACTTGCTGGTGATAGAGAAAGTCAGAAAAGAAAGCGTGCCGAGGAACTACCAGAGCAATGCGAAAGCAGACTTATAGATCTGAATACGGATTGTTTTCCCATGGACCATTATATGTTGCATGTTCAAGAGTCGGTAAACCTGACAATCTATTTATATGCACAGACAATGGGACAGCAAAGAATGTTGTATATTCGCAAGTTTTACGTAGTTAAAAACATATATATATATATCTATATATATAAAAATAAGTTGTCTGTCCGTTACGCCAGATTATATCTTAAATATATATAAAAATGAAACTAAACTGAAAAGCAAACTGAAACTAAAAATGTAGAAACTGGTAATTGCATAAATATTTCTATATATTTTGACAATAGATTAAAGTAATTCGAAAACCTTATAACAGATATTTATAATTTTGAGTTTTATTATAAATTGTCGAGTGTTTGCATGCTTGGTACGTAAAATTTTTTTCTAACATCAATGTTAGAATGACACATAGAAATCTATTAATGTTTAAGTTTAAAATGACTGATGAACTTACAATGGCAAAAGCCGATGAAGATGCTCAAAGAGTCTATGCCAAAAAACTTGCTGGTGATAGAGAAAGTCAGAAAAGAAAGCGTGCCGAGGAACTACCAGAGCAACGCGAAAGCAGACTTGCTGCTAAAAGAGAAAGTGAAAAAAGAAAGCATGCCGAGGAACTACCAGAGCAACGCAGAAGCAGACTTGCTGCTAAAAGAGAATGTGAAAAAAGAAAAGCATGCCGAGGAACTACCAGAGCAACGCAGAAGCAGACTTGCTGCTAAAAGAGAATGTGAAAAAAGAAAGCATGCCGAGGAACTACCAGAGCAACGCGAAAGCAGACTTGCTGCTAAAAGAGAAAGTGAAAAAAGAAAGCATGCCGAGGAACTACCAGAGCAACGCAGAAGCAGACTTGCTGCTAAAAGAGAATGTGAAAAAAGAAAGCATGCCGAGGAACTACCAGAGCAACGCAGAAGCAGACTTGCTGCTAAAAGAGAATGTGAAAAAAGAAAGCATGCCGAGGAACTACCAGAGCAACGCGAAAGCAGACTTGCTGCTAAAAGAGAAAGTGAAAAAAGAAAGCATGCCGAGGGAACTACCAGAGCAACGCGAAAGCAGACTTGCTGCTAAAAGAGAAAGTGAAAAAAGAAAGCATGCCGAGGAACTACCAGAGCAACGCAGAAGCAGACTTGCTGCTAAAAGAGAATGTGAAAAAAGAAGGCGGGCCGAGGAATTACAAGAACAGCAAGAAATCAGGCTTGCTGCTGATAGAGAAAGTAAGAAAAGAAAGCGTGCCGAGGAATCAGAGCAATCTGAAAGTTATCGCCTGGCATTCAGGTACAACCCAGTCGATGATTATAGCTTGAGTAGCTGTGTTCAAATCGGGACAATGTCTAAAATTTGTCCCTATTGCAAGGCCTTGAAATTCAATGGTGAAACAATGGGAATGTGTTGCGCCTCAGGAAAAGTTAAACTTCCTCTATTGGCTGCACCACCAGAGCCATTGAAGACTTTCCTTACTGGAACTACGTCAGAATCTAAGCGTTTTTTGTCAAAAATCAGACAATACAACTCATGTTTCCAAATGACGTCGTTTGGAGCCCAAATCGAAAATCCAGATCAATTTATGTCTACTTTCAAAGTAAAAGGGCAAATTTATCATAAAGCAGGGTCCCTTCTACCATTATTAGGCGAGAATCATAAATTTTTACAATTGTACTTCATCAGTGATAGAAATTCTGAATTGAATGCACGTTGCGAAATTTCTCCCAACGTTGAAAGGACAATCGTTTCCCAATTGCAACATCTTTTCCACGAAAATAATAATTTAGTGCGTCTGTTCAAAACAGCCATCGATTTGATGCCTACTGATACTCATAAAATTGTTATTTCCGCTGACAAAAACGCCTCCTGGCCAACATGTGCGTAGATACAATGCTCCGACTATCGGACGAAGTGGCAATCGTTTATGGTCGGTGATCAGTTTTTACCTCGAGATATTATTCTACATAAGCGAAAACGCCCAGTTGTTAAGAATTGCTGAAACTCATCGATGCTACGATGCCCTACAATATCCTATCATTTTTTGGGATGGAGCCGACGGCTATCACTTTAATATTAAATTGATGAATCCAGCCACTAACAAAGAAATGAATAAGAAATGCAGTGCAATGCATTATTATTCCTATAGACTAATGATTCGGCAGGATGAAGAAAATTATATTTTAAAATGCCGTGAATTGTTTCACCAATTTGTCGTGGATATGTATGCAAAAATTGAATCAGAACGTTTGCTATATATCCGCCTGAATCAGACCAAGCTCCGCTCTGAACAATACATTCATTTGCGAGATGCAGTTATAAATGACGGTAATACCACAAACGTTGGAAGATTAACAATTTTACCTTCGTCATATGCTGGCAGTCCACGTCATATGCATGAATATGCTCAAGATGCTATTGCGTATGTTCGTCTCTATGGTCGTCCAGATTTATTTATTACATTTACATGTAATCAATCTTGGGACGAGATACTGCAGCTTTTACTTCAAGGACAATCGGCGGTTCATAGGCATGACATTACGGCACGTGTCTTCCGGCAAAAGTTGAAATCACTGATAAACTACCTTGTAAAACATGAAGTGTTTGGTTCAGTGCGATGCTGGATGTTACTCAGTGGAATGGCAAAAACGAGGTTTGCCACACGCACATATACTAATCTGGCTACATAAAAAAATTACTTCAAACGAAATTGATGATGTGATTTCCGCTGAAATACCTGATAAAAATGTCGATAAGGGGTTACATGATATTATTGTAAAAAATATGATACATGGACCTTGCGGTGCACTGAACGAAAATTCACCATGCATGGCCAAAGGAAGGTGCACAAAGCAATATCCTCGACTTTTGGTACCCACAACAATTACTGGCAATGATGGTTACCCACAATATAGAAGAAGATCTACTGAAGATGGCGGTAAAACAGCAATAATAAAGAAGCGTAACGGTACCACCATCGAAGTAGATAACCAGTGGGTTGTTCCATATTCCCCTTTATTATCCAAAACATTTAATGCACATATAAACGTTGAATACTGTAACTCCGTAAAGGCAATAAAATATATATGTAAATACGTCAACAAAGGCAGTGACATGGCAGTTTTTGGCTTGCAGTCCGAAATCAAAGATTTCGATGAAATCGTAGAATATCAGGCTGGAAGATACATAAGCAGTAATGAAGCTGTTTGGCGAATTCTTTCATTTCCGATACATGAACGTAGTCCAGCTGTTGTTCACTTAGCGGTACATTTACAGAATGGTCAACGTGTTTATTTCACGGAAACCAACGTGCAACAAAGAGTCCTGAATCCACCGGATACAACATTAACAGCTTTTTTTTCGCTTTGCAAAAATGATTCTTTTGCGAAAAAACTGCTGTATACTGAAGTGCCTTCGTATTACACGTGGAATACTAAAAATAAAGTATTTGAACGTCGAAAACAGGGTAAGTCAGTCGAAGGCCAACCTACCATCTTCAAAGATACCACGATAGGAAGACTCTACACCGTTCACCCCAATCAACATGAATGCTTCTTTCTACGCCTGCTTTGGTGAATGTACCTGGTCCGACATCCTTTGAGTATTTGAGGACTGTAAATGGTACTATACATGACACTTACCGTAGTGCATGCCAAGCTCTGAATTTATTGGAGAATGACCAACACTGGGATAACTGCATCAATGACGCGTGCGAAACGTCAACCCCAAGTCAAATTCGTGCATTGTTTGGCATCATTTTAACAACTTGCTCTCCATCAGCTCCTACAGAGTTATGGGAAAAAATATAAGTCAAAAATGTCCGAAGATATACTTCATCGAAAACAGTTAGAGACGTCCAGACATGACTTTTGATTTTACACCAGAAATTTATAACTACACTTTAGTTGTTATAGAAGATATTTGCATAAGTATGGCAAACAAACCTCTTCAGGGTTTGGGAATGCCTTCACCTAACCGTATCGCTGCTGTTTCGACATGTGTAGAATTGGATCGTGAACAAAGTTACAGTACGAGTGATCTATTGTCGTATGTACAAAATAACATTTCCAAGTTAACGTCGGAACAAAAAAGACATTTATGATACGATAATGCATTGTGTCGATAACAACGTTGGAGAAATTTTCTTTTTGGATGCGCCAGGAGGTACTGGTAAAACGTTTGTGATAAAACTGATTCTGGCATCAATTCGATCTAAAAATGATATAGCGTTGGCAATTGCGTCGTCCGGAATAGCCGCAACATTGCTGCCTGGTGGAAGAACTGCTCATTCCGCTTTGAAATTGCCTCTGAACTTGCATTCTACAGAAACTCCCACGTGCAATATTTCCAAATCATCTGGGATGGGTAAAGTATTGCAGCAATGCAAACTTATTATTTGGGATGAGTGCACAATGGCACACAAAAAATCGCTCGAGGCTCTGGATCAATGCTTGAAAGATTTAAGAGGGAATTCGAAACCCTTTGGCAGCACATTAATATTGCTTGCAGGAGATTTCAGGCAAACATTACCTATAATACCTAGATCAACTCCTGCAGACGAAATGAATGCTTGCCTGAAAAATTCTAATTTATGGGCACACGTAAAAACATTAAAATTAACTACAAATATGCGTGTCCGATTGCAAAACGATGACTCTGGTCAAACATTTTCAGATCAATTGCTAGCAATGGGAAACGGAAAGCTCCCAGTAGACTCAATTTCAGGACGTATACAACTACCTGCTGATTTCTGTAATTTAGTGACGTCCAAAAATGAATTGATTGAAAATATATTTCCGAATATTCTAAAAAATTATAAAAATAATAAATGGCTAAGTGAAAGAGCGATTCTCGCACCCAAGAATATAGACGTCCACGAAATCAACAATATTGTTTTGACCAAGATTCAAGACCAGGCAGTCCTTTACAAGTCAGTCGACACAGTTTTGGAACCAAATGAAGCGGTTAATTATCCATCTGAATTTTTAAATTCCATAGATCTTTCAGGGTTTCCACCACACGTGCTACAACTAAAAATAGGCGTACCAATAATATTGTTACGTAACATAAACCCACCAAAGCTTTGCAATGGCACTCGACTTGCCGTAAAAAAAACAATGGAAAACCTAATAGAGGCCACAATCCTGACAGGGGCCTTTTGAGGGTGAGGCTGTTCTTATTCCTCGCATTCCCATGATTCCAACAGATCTGCCTTTTCAATTTAAAAGATTGCAATTCCCAATTCGATTAGCATTTGCAATCACCATTAACAAAGCTCAAGGTCAATCATTAGAAAAATGTGGTATTGATCTTAATACTGATTGTTTTTCCCATGGACAATTGTACGTTGCATGTTCGAGGGTCGGTAAACCTGACAATCTATTTATATGCAGCGAGAATTGGACAGCGAAGAATGTTGTATATTCTCAAGTTTTACGAAGTTAGTTGTATTTCGGAACAGACTGTTGTATATTCACAAGTTTTACGTAGTTAATTTGTATTGTATCTATCTATCTATCTATCTATATAAAAACGAGTTGTGTGTATGCATGTTTGTTTGTTTGTAAAAAGAACGTTTGCATATGACGTCATTATTAGTACATACGGCTTTGTATATGGACAGACAATGGGAAAGCCAAGAATGTTGTATATTCGCAATTTTTACGTAGTTTGAAACACATATATAAATCTATCTATATTCACAGGTGGGACACAGGGACACAACTACAATGGCGCGTAACTAATATGGCGCGTAACTAATATGGCGCGTAACGACTTACGCGCGCGGGGGGGCTTGGGGGGGGCGCGAAGCGCCCCCACCAACTAGGTGTTGGGGTGGCGCGAAGCGCCACCCCAACAGCTAGTATATATATATATATATATATATATATATATATATATATATATATGTTTTTAACTACGTAAAACTTGCGAATATACAACATTCTTTGCTGTCCCATTGTCTGTGCATATAAATAGATTGTCAGGTTTACCGACTCTTGAACATGCAACATATAATGGTCCATGGGAAAACAATCCGTATCTATACCTCATGATTCTTACGATTGCCCTTGAGCTTTGTTGATGGTGATTGCTAATCGACCATTCTCTGTGTCGCCGTCGTCATTTATATATCCCCTATGCCCCCCGGCGTCCCCGTTGTAGTTGTGTCCCTGTGTCCCGGTCGTCATCTGTGTCCCGGTTTCCCAGTCTGTGATTTCTCTTTGAGTGTCCCGGGCGTCATTTATATTCCTTGTGTCCCCGGTCGTCATTTGTGTCCCGGTGTCCCCGGTCTGTATATACATTCGTTTTTGAATTGGTCTTTTTTTTAGTTTTTAGTTTTTTACCTTTTTTTAGTTTTTTTTAGTTATACCTCATGATTCTAATGA
>NC_088864.1:59073691-59083536 GCF_032884065.1 Artemia franciscana
CACTGGTTATCTACTTCGATGGTTGTACCGTTACGCTTCTTTATTATTGCTGTTTTACCGCCATCTTCAGTAGATCTTCTTCTATATTGTGGGTAACCATCATTGCCAGTAATTGTGTTGGATACTAAAAGTCGAGGATATTGCTTTGTGCACCTTCCTTTGGCCATGCATGGTGAATTTTCGTTCAGTGCACCGCAAGGTCCATGTATCATATTTTTTACAATAATACCATGTAACCCCTTATCGACATTTTCATCAGGTATTTCAGCAGAAATCACATCATCAATTTCGTTCGAAGTAATTTTTTTAAGTAGCCAGATTAGTATATGTGCGTGTGGCAAACCTCATTTTTGCCATTCCACTGAGTACATCCAGCATCGCACTGACCCACACACTTGAAGTTTTACTATGTAGTTTATATGTGATTTCAACTTTTGCCGGAAGACACGGGCCGTAATATTATGTCTATGAACCGCCGATTGTCCTTGAAGTAAAAGCTGCTGTATCTCGTTCCAAGATTGATTACATGTAAATGTAATAAATAAATCTGGACAACCATAGAGACGAACATACGCAATAGCATCTTGAGCATATTCATGCATATGACGGGGACTGCCAGCATATGATGAAGGTAAAATTGTTAATCTTCCAACGTTTGTGGTATTACCGTCATTTACAACTGCATGTCGCAAATGAATGTATTGTTCTGAGCGGAGCTTGGTCTGATTCAGGCGGATATATAGCAAATGTACTGATTCAATTTTAGCATACATATCAATGACGTATTGGTGAAACAATTGACGGCATTTTAAAATATAATTTTCTTCATCCTGCCAAATCAATAGCCTATAGGAATAATAATGCATTGCACTGCATTTCTTATTCATTTCTTTGTTAGTGGCTGGATTCATCAATATAATATTAAAGTGATAGCCGTCGGCTCCATCCCAAAAATGATAGGATATTGCAGGGCATCGTAGCATCGAGCATGTCTTAAATACCTTTAATGACGTCACCGTCATAACAAAAATGACGACAACTAACTTCATGACATCAGTCAACACACAACTATGACGTCACCCGACAGACCCACACACACACACAGACAACTTATTTTTATATAAATACTAGCTGTTGGGGTGGCGCTTCGCGCCACCCCAACACCTAGTTGGTGGGGGCGCTGCGCGCGTAGAGGCGTTACGCGCCATATTAGTTACGCGCCATTGTAGTTGTGTCCCTATGTCCCACCTGTTAATATATATATATATATATATATATATATATATATATATATATATATATATATATATATATATATATATATATATATATATATATATATATATATATATATATATATATATATATATATATATATATATATATATATATACATATATATATATATATATATATATATATATATACATATATATAATTTTTTTTAATTAAATTAAAGGATACGGCATTAGACTTTACAGTCCCTACCGGCGGTGCTGATCTCCGTTTCTTGGCCCTTCAGCCAGGAAGTGCAATGGGGGGTTGGGGCCAACCATCCTGTGCTTTCGCACACCCTTCCTGTTTACCTTCCCCAGATTTCTCCAGGTACCCATTTAAAGCTGGGTCGACTCTGGCTAAGCTTACAGAGTCACGCCACTGACTCCCGTCCCAAACTGAACAATTGGGTACACTGGGATTCGAACCCGCGTCCTTTCAGACAAAGAATCCCAAATCCAGCGCACCAACCGACTCGGCTAGGACATATATATATATATATATATATATATATATATATATATATATATATATATATATATATATATATATATATATATAATATATATATATATATATATACATATATATATATATATATATATATATACTAGCTGTTGGGGTGGCGCTTCGCGCCACCCCAACACCTAGTTGGTAGGGGCGCTTCGCGCCCCCCCCAAGCCCCCCCGCGCGCGTAAGTCGTTACGCGCCATATTAGTTACGCGCCATTGTAGTTGTGTCCCTATGTCCCACCTGTGAATATAGATATATATATATACTAGCTGTTGGGGTGGCGCTTCGCGCCACCCCAACACCTAGTTGGTGGGGCGCTTCGCGCCCCCCCCAAGCCCCCCCGCGCGCGTAAGTCGTTACGCGCCATAATAGTTACGCGCCATTGTAGTTGTGTCCCTATGTCCCACCTGTGAATATAGATATATATATATATATATGGTTTTAACTACGTAAAACTTGCGAATATACAACATTCTTTGCTGTCCCATTGTCTTTGCATATAAATAGATTGTCAGGTTATCCCCCTGTTTCCCCCGTGTCCCCGTTGTAGTTGTGTCCCTGTGTCCCGGTCGTCATTTATATTCCCTGTGTCCCGGGTCCCGGTCATCATTTGTATCCCGGTGTCCCGGTCTGTATATACATTCGTTTTTTAGTTTTGTTTTTCTCCTTTATTTTTTTCCTTTTTTTTTCTTTTTTAAATTATTTAGATTTTTAGATTTTTTAGTTTTTTTTATTAGTTTTTAGTTTTTATTTCTTTTTAGTTTTTTTGTCCCGGTCGTCATTTATATCCCCCTGTTTCCCCCGGTGTCCCCGTTGTAGTTGTGTCCCTGTGTCCCGGTCGTTATTTATATTCCCTGTGTCCCGGTCGTCATTTGTATCCCGGTGTACCGGTCTGTATATACATTCGTTTTTTAGTTTTGTTTTTCTCCTTTATTTTTTTCCTTTTTTTTTCTTTTTTAGTTTATTTAGATTTTTAGATTTTTAGTTTTTTTATTAGTTTTTAGTTTTTTTTTCTTTTTAGTTTTTTTGTAGTTTTTACCTTCTTTTTAGTTTTGTTAATTTTTTTTTTACTTGTGTCCTGGTCGTCATTTATACTCCCTGTGTCCCGGTGCTTTGTTGATTGCTAATCGAACATTCCTTTTGTCCTGGTCGCTTTCTCTTTGAGTGTCGTCATTTATTTTTTTCTTTTTTAGTTCTTTTAGTTTTTACCTTTTTAGTTTTTTTTTAGTTTTAGTTTTTTTAGTTTTTTACCTTTTTTTAGTTTTTTTAGTTTTTTAGCTTTTTTATTTTTTTTATTAGTTTTTAGTTTTTTTGTAGTTTTTGCCTTTTTTTTAGTTTTTTGTCCTGGTCGCTTTCTCTTTGAGTGTCGTCATTTATTAGTTTTTTCCTTTTTTTTTTTAGTTTTTTATTGGTTTTTACCTTTATTTTAGCTTATTTTTCAGTTTTTTCCTTTTTTTTAGTTTTTTTTTATTTTTTATTTTTTTTAGTTTTTTACCTTTTTTTAGTTTTTTAGTTTTTTTAGTTTTTTAGCTTTTTTACTTTTTTTATTAGTTTTTAGTTTTTTTTTGTAGTTTTTGCCTTTTTTTAGTTTTTTCAGTTTTTTTTTAGTTTTTTATTGGTTTTTACCTTTATAGTTTTTTTAGTTTTTTAGCTTTTTTATTTTTTTTATTAGTTTTTAGTTTTTTTTGTAGTTTTTGCCTTTTTTTAGTTTTTTCAGTTTTGACTTCACCTAATCCAGTTTTTTCAGGTGACGTCACCTGACACATCCATCCACACATCCATCCACACATCCATCCACAGACAACTTATTTTTATATATATAGATATATATATATACATATATATATATATATATATATATATATATATATATATATATATATATATATATATATATTTATATATATATATATATATATATATATATATATACTAGCTGTTGGGGTGGCGCTTCGCGCCACCCCAACACCTAGTTGGTGGGGGCGCTTCGCGCCCCCCCCAAGCCCCCCCGCGCGCGTAAGTCGTTACGCGCCATAATAGTTACGCGCCATTGTAGTTGTGTCCCTATGTCCCACCTGTGAATATAGATATATATATATATATATGGTTTTAACTACGTAAAACTTGCGAATATACAACATTCTTTGCTGTCCCATTGTCTTTGCATATAAATAGATTGTCAGGTTATCCCCCTGTTTCCCCCGGTGTCCCCGTTGTAGTTGTGTCCCTGTGTCCCGGTCGTCATTTATATTCCCTGTGTCCCGGGTCCCGGTCATCATTTGTATCCCGGTGTCCCGGTCTGTATATACATTCGTTTTTTAGTTTTGTTTTTCTCCTTTATTTTTTTCCTTTTTTTTTCTTTTTTAGCTTATTTAGATTTTTAGATTTTTTAGTTTTTTTTATTAGTTTTTAGTTTTTATTTCTTTTTAGTTTTTTTGTCCCGGTCGTCATTTATATCCCCCTGTTTCCCCCGGTGTCCCCGTTGTAGTTGTGTCCCTGTGTCCCGGTCGTTATTTATATTCCCTGTGTCCCGGTCGTCATTTGTATCCCGGTGTACCGGTCTGTATATACATTCGTTTTTTAGTTTTGTTTTTCTCCTTTATTTTTTTCCTTTTTTTTCTTTTTTAGTTTATTTAGATTTTTAGATTTTTAGTTTTTTTATTAGTTTTTAGTTTTTTTTTCTTTTTAGTTTTTTTGTAGTTTTTACCTTCTTTTTAGTTTTGTTAATTTTTTTTTTTACTTGTGTCCTGGTCGTCATTTATACTCCCTGTGTCCCGGTGCTTTGTTGATTGCTAATCGAACATTCCTTTTGTCCTGGTCGCTTTCTCTTTGAGTGTCGTCATTTATTTTTTTCTTTTTTAGTTCTTTTAGTTTTTACCTTTTTTAGTTTTTTTTTAGTTTTTAGTTTTTTTAGTTTTTTACCTTTTTTTAGTTTTTTTAGTTTTTTAGCTTTTTTATTTTTTTTATTAGTTTTTAGTTTTTTTGTAGTTTTTGCCTTTTTTTTTAGTTTTTTGTCCTGGTCGCTTTCTCTTTGAGTGTCGTCATTTATTAGTTTTTTCCTTTTTTTTTTTAGTTTTTTATTGGTTTTTACCTTTATTTTAGCTTATTTTTCAGTTTTTTCCTTTTTTTTAGTTTTTTTTATTTTTTATTTTTTTTAGTTTTTTACCTTTTTTTAGTTTTTTTAGTTTTTTTAGTTTTTTAGCTTTTTTACTTTTTTTATTAGTTTTTAGTTTTTTTTTGTAGTTTTTGCCTTTTTTTAGTTTTTTCAGTTTTTTTTTTAGTTTTTTATTGGTTTTTACCTTTATAGTTTTTTTAGTTTTTTAGCTTTTTTATTTTTTTTATTAGTTTTTAGTTTTTTTTTGTAGTTTTTGCCTTTTTTTAGTTTTTTCAGTTTTGACGTCACCTAATCCAGTTTTTTCAGGTAACGTCACCTGACACATCCATCCACACATCCATCCATCCATCCATCCACAGACAACTTATTTTTATATATATAGATATATATATATATATATATATATATATATACATATATATATATATATATATATATTTATATATATATATATATATATATATATATATATATATATATATATATATATATATATATATATATATATATATATATATATATATATATATATATATATATATATATGTTTTTAACTACGTAAAACTTGCGAATATACAACATTCTTTGCTGTCCCATTGTCTGTGCATATAAATAGATTGTCAGGTTTACCGACTCTTGAACATGCAACATATAATGGTCCATGGAAAACAATCCGTATCTATACCTCATGATTCTTACGATTGCCCTTGAGCTTTGTTGATGGTGATTGCTAATCGACCAGTCTCTGTGTCGCCGTCGTCATTTATATATCCCCTATGCCCCCCGGCGTCCCCGTTGTAGTTGTGTCCCTGTGTCCCGGTCGTCATCTGTGTCCCGGTTTCCCAGTCTGTGATTTCTCTTTGAGTGTCCCGGGCGTCATTTATATTCCTTGTGTCCCGGTCGTCATTTGTGTCCCGGTGTCCCGGTCTGTATATACATTCGTTTTTGAATTGGTCTTTTTTTTAGTTTTTAGTTTTTTACCTTTTTTTTAGTTTTTTTAGTTATACCTCATGATTCTAATGATTGCCCTTGAGGTTTGTTGATGGTGATTGCTAATCGAACATTCCCTGTGTCCCCGTCGTCATTTATATATCCCCCTGTGCCCCCCGGTGTCCCCGTTGTAGTTGTGTCCCTGTGTCCCGGTCGTCATTTATATTCCCTGTGTCCCGGTCGTCATTTGTATCCCGGTGTCCCGGTCTGTATATACATTCGTTTTTTAAATGGTGTATGATGAAATAAATTTTTGTATTTTTCCCCTTTTTTCTTTTTAGTTTTTTTTTATTTTTATTTTTTTAGTTTTGTTTTTCTCCTTTATTTTTCATTTTGTTCCTTTTTTTCTTTTTTTTCTTTTTTAGTTTTTTCAGTTTTTTAGCTTTTTTAGTTTTTTTATTTGTTTTTATTTTTTTTTTTTTTTTTTTTTTGTAGTTTTTACCTTGTTTTTTAGTTTTTTTAGTTTTTTTTACTTATGTCCTGGTCGTCATTTATACTCCCTGTGTCCCGGTCGTCATTTATGTCCCGGTGCTTTGTTTATGGTGATTGCTAATCGAACATTTTTTGTGTCCCGGTCGCTTTCTCTTTGAGTGTCCCGGTCGTCATTTATACTCCCTATGTGCCGGTTTCCCGGTCGTCATTTGTGTCCCGATGTCCTGGTCTGTAATTTCGTCAGTCGAAAACATGTCGTCAGTCGACACAAACATGACGTCACTCGACAGACACACACACACACAGACAACTTATTTATATATATATAGATATAGATACGTTTTTTAACTTTTGGCTACTATGGGCTACTGTTTGCTACTTGTGCGTGCAATACCGATACGCCCGATACCACGTACAGCCTTTACCCAGGGACTATAGAGGGTCATATCATCATCAAAACCGTTGTTATTGAACCTCTGACCTATGTTAAACAAAATGGTCATCTCAAAATTTTTATAGGACAACTTAAGGCATAATGGAAAGGGGGCTATTTTCCCTCTAATCTCTTCAGTCACTTAAAAAAAAGCACAAGTAAATTTATTTTCTGTTCAAATGAGCCATTAAAATCTCTCTTTGATGCTCTGGTCATTCGTTAGCCCCGGTGAAAAAGAAAAGAAAAAAAGACACATCAGTGCTACCCATGCAAAAAAGTGATTTTTCTCTGTGTTCAAGGTGAAGGTCTGTAATTGTCCTACCAATGGTTTTCGACCACGCTGATTCCAATGGTGGCTTTTTATTTCGATATGACGCCATTTTCAAGGGGTTTCAGGCTCATTTGCAATCATGGTTGCAGCTACTGCTGCAACCATGATTACCCGGCTACGATATGATTGTTGGAACCCTAGTCTTAAGTATAAAGTACGAACTAGATATTGCGATTGTCTCTTACCACCAACCCCCCTGGAGATTGTATTTATGACAAATGTGAAGAACATTCTTATGTTGTTTCTGTTTCACTAGGCTAACTTTTCCATTTTGAAATTTTAGATCTGACACGGTGCTCACTTTCCAAACGGTTTATCTCCAATATAAAATTTAAATTTTAGTTTTAGATAAATGGAAGTTGCCCACTTGTATTCTCTGTATCTGTGAAGGAGCTACTAAAAACTGTACTAAGGAATCGGACATTCAAAGAAGGCAAGGTTTTTATGGAATGTTTGCAATGCAAAAAGAATATTGGCTAGACGGTGGGAAGTTACGGCTCAGAGAAGATGATAAATTGAGTCCTGACGCAGGTAATTTATATATATTTACTTGAACTTCAAACAAATTAATCTTAAAAATTACTTCGTAAACAAAAAAAGGAAAAACACCTGCCCATAGACAATTTAACCCCAAAAATGACCCTGCAGAAAATTAGCCCCCCTCCACCCCACATATATAATTGAGCAGTCAAAGGACAAATATAAAATATAAAGAATAAAGAAAATAAGAGATTTTGGAATATTTAACTTAAATTCTGGAACATCGGTGTTGAGACTACATATTTTTTAAGATACTTCATACATATTTTTAAAGTATGGTGTAGAATATCTTATAGTACTTATTTTTTTCTTATTTTAATTCTTTTTCTGGTTTTTGGGGGATGAGTTATCATTGAAAACGGTTTTAAAATATGACAGTCGTGGTTCCATTCCTATGATGGAAGCGCACGGAGATACAGGTTGGAATTAAGATGTCCAAGTCATTACTTCTCGTTGACTTGTTCTGGTACCGACATATACACTATTTGATGCCAATTCACCCCTTAAGACCGAAAGCACGTCCGCTAGGTTTATTTCCCGGTTCCCCGTCGGAAGTACCCCTAAGAGGTATTTTCAAAAACCTAATTTAAATAACATAGAATCAAATTCCAAGTCAAAACCAAGGAAATTTAAAAGTAACAAAACTCCTTAATTAAAATAACCAAGCAGAAAAAAAATCTTTTATCCTAATATACTATGATAATTGGACCACCAGCCACCAAAACACAGTTGAATGAATTAAAGTAACAAAGACATCAAAATATTTCCTATAGGATTTTCTACACCACACATTGTAAATGTATTTTGGAATACAGGTAAAATTTTCCTAAACTCCTTTTTCTGTTCATTCTATTGATTCGTCTAAATTTCCCTTTGACTGCTTAATTTTGGAAAATTGTGGAGAATTGTCTGAGGAATAAGTTTCTGTGGGGAATTTTCTACCGGGAAAATATTAGAGGAATTGACCAGAGATAATTGAGGAAATAAATGTTTACGTACGTAACAACAGCCTACGTGCTATCTTCACGTATAACCAGGGATTCCCCACTTGACTGTCAGTCCCTGACTTCTAGCGAGTCATGTGAGAATGTCTCATCCTTAGCATAACTAAGCAATTTCCTATTATGTAACAAGTAAAGAAATCATGAAGAAAAATCGTCTTGAAGAAAATGTCTTAGAAACGTCTTTAAATGTCTTGAAACGTCTTTAAACGCGTCTTGAAGAAAAATGCCTTGAAAAACATTTTGAAATATCTTGAAACGTCTTGAAACATGTCTTGAAGAAAAATGTAATAAAAACGTCTTGAAATGTCTTGAAACGTCTTGAAAAATGTCTTGAAGAAAAAGCTCTTAAAAAATATTTTGAAATGTCTTGAAAACCGTTTTGATTAACGTCTTGAAGAAAACACTCCTTATGATTTAAAGCTTGCGTTTGCATCTTAACTAGAGGCTTTCTGAACTCTAACAAGTCCTCTTACGTAGCATTCCGTCTTTAGAAGCCTTCCTATGCGTGTCTTTAAAAACCTACCTATGTTTGTCTTTAAAAACCTTCTCTTTGTTGTTTTTAAAAGTTTTCCTATGTGTGTCCTTAAAAGCCTTCCTATGGGTGCATTTAAAAACTTCATATTTGTGTCTGTAAAGACCTTCCTATGGCTGCCTTTAAAAGCATTCCTATGAATGTCTTTAAAAACCTTCCTATGACTTGACTTCCTTGACTTGGGTCTTCTGTCGGGCACTGCTCAGCGTGGAGAATGACGTCTGCCTCCTCCATCTGCATTGTTCCGGTGCGAGCGTGGTCTTCGACCGGGTACTGCTCAGCGTAGAGAGTGACGTCTGCCTCCTCCATCTGCAATGTTCCAGTACGAGCGTTTGTTCTTCACTCCGTCTGATGTTTGCCATTGCCAGAAACTCAGACATGCTGTCGGACTGTCACTTTTTCGGTCGGCTATGGGGTCGCTTCCAACCAGACTATTCGTAGCACTTATATTTAGGTGGAGGGCTGCTAGCCCAACCGACCGTAGGCCTGGAATCTGATTAGGGGTAGGTTAAGCTCCATTCTATGGCTGCCTTTAAAAACTTCCTATGTTCCAGTTTAAAAATCTTCCTATTTATGCCTTTTTTAATGGGCCGGTTTAAAAACCTTCCTGTGCTTGTCTTTAAGTGCCTTCCTATGGCTGCCTTTACAAACTTCCTATGGCTGCCTTTGGAAGCATTCCT
>NC_088864.1:59083636-59092798 GCF_032884065.1 Artemia franciscana
TTAAAACAAAATTTACATATTAATTTAACTTTTTGTCTAAATTTTGTCTAATTTCAAAATAACAATTTTGATAAAAAAAGGGATGGGGAAGGGGGCATAGTGGCTTTCCGAATTTTTTTTTTCTTGAAAAGACCACTAGACCTTTTAATTTTATTAACGAACCTTTTTATTAGTAATACATATATGTAACATACAAATTAACTTACGTAGCGAACTTCTATGCTGATATATTTTTATTGCGTATATGAGGGGGATCAGCCCCACGTAAATACCTCGCTCTTTACACTAAAGTTTGAATTTTGTTCCAATTCCAGAGGAATGGCCCCTGGATAACAAACATCGTTTAATTAAAATAAATAGCTCTTTTGAAAATAATAATAATGCTTTAGCGTAAAGATCAAGGTATTGAGGAGGAGAAAAACACCCTAATATGTGTAGTAATTTTGTTTGTTTTAAGATTGAATGTTGCTCTTTACTTTCAGTTAAAAAACTTATTTGTTTAATTTCTCCTTTTTTAAATAATACTGGAAAATCCAGCGCGCTCTTCATGGAAATTTACTTCACCCATGGTAAATTCCTCTGTGGAAAGATCCTCTCACGTAACTCCCTAGTCCCGGTCTCCCCCACCACCACCCGAAAAATCTCCCCTGAAAACGCAAGTGTGCTTCCCAATAACCAACACGATATGTAAACATTGACAAAGCTCATAACTTGCAGCCTTTCTGCTGGGGACTCCCGGGGATTAAGTGGTCCTCAAAGAGATAGTTATTAGATATTTTGACTATGCTGAACATAATGGCAAAATGGTAAAAATGAGTGTGTGAGGGGGCCTAGTTACCCTCCAATTTTTTGTTCACTTAAAAAGGCACTAAAACTCTTAATTTCAGTTAGAGTTAGCCCTCTCGATACGATCATCCCTGGGAAAAAAATTAAAATAAACATGCATCCGTAATCTTTCCTCTGTCAAAAATACAAAATTCTATATTTTCAAACAGTTCGTTGTAGTGATCTGTAGTAAAGAGCGATGGCTCAATAAAATTTGCCTTATTTTGGAAAATAGATGACTTTTAGGAGTGACCCCTAAAAGTCATAGAATCTTGAAGAAAATCACACCATCGCATTCGGCGTAACAGAAAACCCCACTGTAGAGATTTCAAGCTCCTATCTACAAAAATGTGGAACTTCATATCTTTGCCAAAAGTTCGATCAAGGGTGCGTGTTTATTTGTTTGTTTGTTCTTTTTCTTCATTTCCCATGGGTGATCGCATCGACGGTAGGGTGACAGTGGTCCTAAAATGTCGTGAGAGGCTCATTCTAATGGAAATGAAAAGTTTTAGTGCCCTTTCTGAGTGACCAAAAAAATCGGAGGTCAGCTAGGCCCCCTGCCACGCTCATTTTTCCCCAAAAGTCAATGGATCAAAATTTTGGGTTAGCCATTTTGTTAAGCATAGTCGAAAAACATAATAAGATGTCTTTGGTGACGACTTACTCCCCCAGAGTTCCCAGGGAGGGGCAACAAGTTACAAACTTTGACCAGTGTTTACATACAGTAATGGTTATTGGGAAGTGTACAGACGTTTTCAGGGGGATTTTTGTTGTTGGGGGGGGGGAGTTGAGGGGAGGAAGCTATGTGGAAGGATCTTTACTCGGAGGAATGTGTCAAGGTGGTAGAGAAATTCCATGAAGGGGGGCTCAGGATTTTCTAGTATTATTTAAACAAAAACAATAAAAAATAAATATGAAAAAGTTTTTCAACTGAAAGTAAGGAGCAGCATTAAAACTTAAAAAGATTAGAAATTGTTACGAATATAAGGGCTTCATCCCCTCTTAAATACCTAGCTCTTTACGTTGAAGTACTTCTCGTAATTTCAACTATTTATTCTACGGCCTTTGTCATTCTTAAAGAATTGGGACAAAATTTAAGCTTTAGTGTAAAGAGCAAGGTACAGACGGGGGGCAAGCCCGCTCATATATGTAATAAAAACACACAAATATACAAATTTGTTACGTAAATTAATTTGTAATTTATGTATATTTATTACTATAAAAACCTTCGTAAAAACTAAAAAGTTAGTTACCTTTTTAAGGTACCAACAATTGGAGGGCAACTAGGCTCCAACGACCCTTTTTTTTTTATCAAAATCGTCCGAACAAAAATATATGAAAGTCATTTAGCCAAAAAAAAATTAAGGTGCAAATTTCGTTTTAATTATTCATGTGTGGTCAGTCAAAATCAAAACATGCATTAATTAAAAAGCGTTCAGAAATTAAATAAAAAATATATTTTTTAATTGCAAGTAAGGAGCGAAATTAAAAATTAAAACGAACAGAAATTATTCCGTATATGCAAGGGGTTGTCTCCTCCTCAACGCATCGCTCTTTACGCTGAAGTTCTTTATTCTTTAAAAAGCAACTTGTGACGCAAAGTCAAACTTTAGCGTAGAGAGTGAGGCGTTGAGGAGGAGACAACCCCTTTCATATACGGAATAATTTCTGTTCATTTTATGTTTTAATGTCGCTCCTTACTTGCAGTAATTTATTTTTATTTTTTTATTATTGAAATAGTTGGAGATAGGAGCTTGAAACCTCTACAGTAGGGTTCTCTGATACGCTGAATTTGATGTTGTGATTTTCACTAACATTATATGACTTTAGGGGGGTTTCCCTCTTTTTTCGAAAATATGACACATTTTTTCAGGCTCTTAACTTTTGATGGGAACTTTTGATGAAACTTATATATTTAAAATCAAAATAAAAATCCAATTCTTATGATGTATATAGCCTACTGGTATCAAAATTCTGTTTTTTAGAGTTTTGGTTACTATTGAGCTGGTCGCTCCTTACTACAGTTCGTTACCGTCAACTGTCTGATCTTTCAGTTCAAACAAAGGCTAAGCTTTAGCCTTATATAAAAAGATACAAATCTCAGCCTTAAATTATTTCCATGAAGGGCAGTTATGATGAACTAGAAATTTCTTTGTACGGTGATAGCGACTGCTTGTTTGCAAACGGCTCTCTCGTTTCTAGCAGTTCGAAAAAGAAAAATTTTGGTGAAAGTGACAAATATTTTCAGAAGTACTTACAATCCCGGGAAACTGAAGACATATTCAAAGACTGGCTCATAATTAAACCAAGTGTGAATCGGTAATTTGCTAATGATGTAATGCTGAACTGAGCTACCGTAAGGGAAATAAGGATTTGACGAACCATGCTATGTTGAAAACCCACAAGAAAAATTTGGCCATTCCGAAGAACAATACATGTATTTTCCGCAGGGAGAACATTCCATGGGGAAGGAGGTTTCCAGGGATGAAATTTTGAGGGGAAATTGTACACTTGGGTGATTTGCCAGAATTCCTAAACAATTTTTTTATTTGTTTTAACTTTCTCATTGTTGACCCATTCTTACGCGAGGAGATGTTAAGGGTAATTGTCAGGATAAATTTTTGACGGGACTGAATTGTCTAGAAGATATTTCCGGGGAGAGGAGGAATTTTCCGTGAGGGTGGAGCCGAATTTCCTGGCATTTTAAAAAAACCATTTGAAACAAAATAATAAATTCTTTTGTTTTCATCTGAAAGTACGCCTAAGGAGGAACATTAAAACGAAAAAAAATATATTATATATTACCTGGGGTTTCCTCCCCCCCCCTTCGCCGCTTCAACACTTCTTTTTTCCGCTTCTGCTTGAATTTAGTCCCGATTCTGTAAGAACTACTCTCGAAACACGTGTGTTGTTTAAATAGAACAATGAGAAGCTAAATTACTAAAAAACTTCAGAGTGAATAGTCTGGTGTTTAGAGGGGGCAGTCCACCTGACTATGTTATCGTTTATATTCGTTTTGATTTTAATGCCACTCCTTACTTTCAGGTGAATTTTTACATAATTCCTGGTGTAAGTTCATGTCTGCTTGCCGAAGAATATTCAATAATTGGAGAAATCATTGCACATGGTATCGCCCTGTATGCGGCTATTGCCTCTCTATGCTTCATTTTTATCATCTTTCTGAAAATAAGAGACATAAAAGTCTCGTTTTCGGGTCAAGAGAATAAAGCAATAAAGACATTATAAAACGTAAATCAATGGAGTTTCAGAGTGTAATTTAGCCTTTTTTTTAATTTAAAAATAATTTTGAAGTATTTAACGCAATATTAGCAATAAGCATTGTCACCTATGGGTTCCAATCGCGTGCTGGCTCTAAAATTTGCTCTGCGAAAGTCAACTATGATTTACTACGGGGATCCAAGCCCTATTCGAAACTGAAAACGAAGCTAAAACCTGTTCTGGCCACCCAAATTTTCGCTACAAAATTCCATTTTGTTTTTCCCTGAAAATTCCACGAATCTAGTGACTTGTCCCCGAAAAACCCCCAAATTCTTAAGATTTTACTCTGAATTTTAAGATTTGAGAGTGGAAGCCCTGATTGATTTTTTCCTCTATAATTAGTTAATTCACTCTGGTCGTCTTCACATGACAGGAAGTCACTTTTTCTTTTTTCATGAACAGACACTTCCGGTTTCCAAAGGTCAGACAAAGATATAACCATACCAATTGAATACGAAAAGCTATCACTGGAGCTATTATGACACTTTGGATTCGTGTTAGTCGGGAATATAGTGAATCAAACAGTTCGTGGTAACAAACTGAGCGACCCAGCTCAATAGTAACCAAAACTCTAAAAAATTGAATTTCGATATCAATAGCTACATCAAAAGAATCGAATTTTAATGCTGATTTTAAATATATAAGTTTTATCAAGTTTAGTCTTACCCATCAAAAGTTACGAGCCTGAGAAAATTTGCCTTATTTAAGAAAATAGGGGAGAACACCCCCTAAAAGTGGTAGAATCTTAACGAAAATGACACCATCAGATTCAGCGTATCAGAAAACCATGCTGTATAAGTTTCAAGCTCCTATCTACAAAAATGTAGAATTTGTATTTTTTGCCAGAAGACAAATCACGGGTGCATGTTTATTATTATTTTTTTTTCTTTTTTTTTCCAGGTGTCATCGTTTCGACCAAGTGATCCTAGAATATCGCAAGAGGGCTCGGGCAAACAGAAATGAAAAGTTCTAGTGCCCTTTTTAAGTTACAAAAAAAATTTGAGGGCCTCTAGGCCCCCTCCTACGCTCATTTTTTTCCCAAAGTCAACGAATCAAAGTTTTAAGATAGCCATTTTGTTCAGCATAGTCGAAAACCATAATATGTATGGTCCAAAACCTATGTTGGAGGATCTTTCCTTGGAGGAATCTGTCATGGGGGAAGAAAAATTCAATGAAAAGGGCGCAGGATTTTCTAGCATTACTATAAGAAAACAATGAAAAATAAACATGAAAACGTTTTTTCAAATGAAAGGAAGGAGTAGCATTGAAACTTAAAACGAACATAGATTATTACACATATGAGGGGTTCTAAAAATACTTTAGCATAAAGAGCGAGGTATTTAGGAGGAGATAAATACCTCGCTCTTTATGGTAAACCATGTTTAGTAATTTCAACTTTTTATTCTACGGCCTTTCTGATTCAGGGGTCATTCTTAAAGAATTGGGACAAAACTTACTATTTAGTGTAAAGAGCGAGGTATTAACGAGGGTACAAACCCCCTCGTATACATAATAAAAATATAAGATAATGAAAGTGTGTTACGTAAGTTAATTTTTAAGTTACGTATATTTTTTACTAATAAAAACGTTCGTTAAAAATTAAAAGTTCTAGTTGTCTTTTTAAGTAACTGAAAAATTGGAGGGCAACTAGGCCTCCTTCTCCACCCCTTATTTCCCAAAATCGTCTGATCAAAACTAAGAGAAAGCCATTTAGCCAAAAAAAAATTAATATACAAATTTCATTTTAATAATTTATGTGCGGAGAGCCAAAACCAAACATGCATTAATTCAAAAACGTTAAGAAATTAAATAAAAAAAAAAAAATTAGCTGAAAGTAAGGAGCCACATTAAAACTTCGCTCTTTACTTCTTCGCTCAATCCCTCGCTCTTTACGCTAAAGTTTGACTCTTTGCCACAATTCTACTTTTTGAAACTATTAAAAGTTTTAGCGTAAAGAGCGAGGGATTGCGGAGGGGACAACCCATTTCATATACGGAGTAATTTCTGTTCGTTTTAAGTTTTAATGTCGCTCCTTACTTTCAGCTAAAAAAATTAGTTTTTTTTTAATTAATCAAAACAAAAGCCATGCACCCATCCAGGGTTAGGTTCTTTAGTATGAAAATTATATATGCATATATATATATATATATATATATATATATATATATATATATATATATATATATGGTGTGTATATGATATATGTACATATATATATATATATATATATATATATATATATATATATATATATATATATATATATATATATATATATATATATATATACATATATATATATATATATATATATATATATATATATATATATATATATATATGCATATAGTATGTATATATTTTATATATATATATATATATATATATATATATATATATATATATATATATATATATATATATATATATATATATATATATATATATATATATATATATATATATATATATAAACACGCAATCCCTCGCTCTTTACGCTAAAGCTTTTAATTGTTTTAAAAAGCAGAATTGTGGCAAAGAGTCAAACTTTAGCGTAAAGAGCGAAGGATTGTGGAGGGGACAATGCATTTCATATACGGAGTAATTTCTGTTCGTTTTAAGTTTTAATCTCGCTCCTTACTTTCAGTTAAAAAAAACTAGTTTTTTATGTAACTTTTTATGTAATTTCTGAACGTTTTTGAATTAATGCATGTTTGATTTTGACTCTCCACATGTAAACTATTCAAATGAAATTTGCATATTAATTCCTTTTTTGGCTAAATGGCTTTCTCTTAGTTTTGATCATACGATTTTGAGAAATATGGGATGGGGAAGGAGGCCTAGTTGCCATGTAATTTTCCGGTTACACAAAAAGGCAACTATTAATTTCAATTTTAACGAATTTTTTTATTAGGAAAAAATATACGTAACTTTAGAAATAACTTACGTAACAAACTTTTATATTCTTTAATTTTTATTATGTATATGAGGAGGTTTGTACCCTCGTTAATACCTCCTTCTTTACACTAAATCGTAAGTTTTGTCCCAATTCTTTAAGAATGACCCCTGAATCAGAAAGGCCGTAGAATAAATAGTTGAAATGACTAAAAACACTTAAGCATAAAGAGCAAGGTAATTATCTCTTCCTTAATACCTCGCTCTTTATGCTAAAGTATTTTTAGAACCCCTCATATGCGTAATAATCTCTGTTCGTTTTAAGTTTCAATGCTTCTCGTTACTTTCATTTGAAAAAACGTTTTCATGTTTATTTTTCATTGTTTTCTTATAGTAATGCTAGAGAATCCTGGGCCCTTTTCATTGAATTTTTCTTCCCCCATGACAGATTCCTCCAAGGAAAGATCCTCCAACATAGACCCCTCTCCTCAGCCCCACCCCCAAACAAAATAAAATCTCTTGAAAACGTCTGTACGCTTCCCAATAACCATTACTATATGTAAACACTGGTCAAAGTTTGTAACTTGCAGCCCCTCCTCCAGGGATTGTGGGGGAGTAAGTCATCCCCAAAGACATAGTTATTATGGTTTTCGACTATGCTGAACAAAATGACTATCTCAAAATTTTGATCCGTTGACTTTGGGAAAAAAATGAGCGTGGGAGGGGGCCTAGATGCCCTCCAATTTTTTTGGTCACTTAAAAAGGGCACTAGAACTTTTCATTTCCGTTAGAATGAGCCCTCTTGCGACATTCTAGAACCACTTGGTCGATACGATGACCCCTGGGAAAAAAAAAATAAAAAAAAAATAAACACCCACCCGTGATTTGTCTTCTGGGAAAAAAAAAACAAAATTCCACATTTTTGTAGATAGGAGCTTGAAACTTTCACAGTAGGGTTCTCTGATACGCTGAATCTGCTGGTGTCATTTTCGCTAAGATCCAACGACTTTTAGGGGGTGTTTCCCCCTATTTTCCTAAATAAGACAAATTTTCTCAGGCTCGTAACTTTTGATGGGTAGGACTAAACTTGATAAAACTTATATATTTAAAATCAGCATTAAAATGCGATTCTTTTGATGTAGCTATTGATATCAAAATTCAATTTTTTAGAGTTTTGGTTACTATCGAGCCGGGTCGCTCCTCACTTTCAGTTAAAAAACTTGTTTTTTTCATTTAATGATAGTAAAAAGGAAAATGTGAGAGAACGCCGCAAGGGACGAAAGTATGTTTCGCAATGGGAATTATCTCTTTGGTGTCGGTTTTTAATTAGTGCATTTTAAAGTAATAAAGCGAATGTAAATAAATGTAATAAATAAAGTAATATAAAGTATAAGTAATAGAATGTAAATAAAGTAATAAAGCAAATGTAAAGCGAACATTTAATATTCACTATAGGGAAAGAAATGGCATATCCGATCCTGGGTTTCCAAAAATGGATAAGAGTATTATGCAGTAGCTTTCATGACATTTTGTGAAGGATGTTGAACAAAACCTAAACACACTATGTGAATGCATGGTGTCAAAAGGCGTATAAGCAATATCTTAGAAACGACTTAAGTTAAATAGTTGATCATTGTTTTAAAAAGTAGAGTTATGACTGAGTCAAACTTTAGTGTAAAGAGAGAGGCGTTGCGGGGGGAACAACCCCTTTCATATACGGAGTAATTTCTGTTTGTTTTAAGTTTTAATGTTGCTCCTTGCTTGCAGTTAAAAACTTGTTTTATTTATTTAATCACTTAAATACGCCACTAGAACTTTTCATTTTATTTAAGAACGTTTTTAGTAATAATAGATATACGTAGCTTACAAAATAATTTTACGTAACGAACTTCTATATTCTTATATTTTTATTACCTATATGAGGGGTTCACCCCCTCGGCAATACCTCGTTCTCTACACTAAATCTAAAGTGTAAACTTTTTAATGGGTCAGATTATATTTAATGAAACTTATATTTTCAAAATCAGCATAAAATCTGTCATTTGATGTATATATTGGTATCAATTGGTATCAATTTTTAGAGTTTCAGCTATTATTAAGCTGGCTCGATCCTTACTACCTGATACTTATTGATACTCAACATTTGGTTGATACATAATAACT
>NC_088864.1:59092898-59124810 GCF_032884065.1 Artemia franciscana
AACAAAAGGTAAATTCATAACTTATAGCCCTTCCTTTACGTTATGTGGGGGGCATGTCATCTACAGAAACAACACTGTATCCTGGTGGGGGAGGTGGGGGGTTTGACCCCCAGTTTACCTATTGCTGCTAAAAAGAGGAATATATTAAAAGGATAAACTTGTTCCAGTGTTACTTGGTTGTTCTACATTTGCTGGTTGTTTTTTTTTTTTCATAAGCATGTATTTTTGGGGTGATACCTGACACGGGATGCCATGGATATTCTGTGGTAGGCACAACACTTGACTGGGTAGAGAATTTAAAGTGCCGAAACCCTATAGGCAAGTGTATTCTCCTGATGAGCCCTTGTGTTGGGTTGTCGCCTCTGAATTATTTGTCTTTAGTGTTTTTATTGTTGGGTAAATGACGACTTATACTTATTGACGACACGACTGCCTTTCCATGGATTATTCTTTATGGTTGATTGTGTATGGCTATGCTGTTTGACCTATGTGATTGTATGGATGAGTAGGGTTAAGGCCTCATTCAAATGCTGGTCTATATTAATCACTAATTTAGGAAAACAGTCTTCCTTTTCTCCTTCTGTCTCTCTCTTTTTTTTGTGTGTGTTTGTGCTGTTGCATTGGTGATTTCTCTTTTCATGATATATATATATATATATATATATATATATATATATATATATATATATATATATATATATATATATATATATATATATATATATATCAGCCTGGCCGATAACCCCATTCGGCCGTCCTGGCCGAATGGGTTGGTGCGCTGGATTCGGGATCCCTTGTCTGAGAGGACACGAGTTCGAATCCTGGTGAACCCAATCTTCAGTTTGGGACGGGGGTCAGTGGCGTGACTCTGTAAGCTTAGCCAGAGTCGACCCAGCTCTAAATGGGTACCTGGAGAAATCTGTGGAAGGTAAACAGGAAGGGTGTGCGAAAGCACAGGATGGCTGGCCCCCAACCCCCATTGCACTTCCTGGCTGAAGGGCCAAGAAACGGAGATCAGCACCGCCGGTACGGACTGTAAAGTCTAATGCCGAATCCTTTACCTTACCTTTATATATATATATATATATATATATATATATATATATATATATATATATATATATATATATATATATATATATATATATATATATATATATATATATATATATATATATATATATATATATATTAATTATATATAGAGTTCCACTGCAGAAAATCCCCCCTACCCAAAAATGTGTGTTTACGAACAAATAAAATAAATACTTGACGCAAACAAAAGGTAAATTCATAACTATAGCCCTTCCTTTACGTTATGTGGGGGGCATGTCATCTACAGAAACAACACTGTATCCTGGTGGGGAGGTGGGGGGTTTGACCCCCCAGTTTACCTATTGCTGCTAAAAAGAGGAATATATTAAAAGGATAAACTTGTTCCAGTGTTACTTGGTTGTTCTACATTTGCTGGTTTTTTTTTTTTTCATAAGCATGTATTTTTGGGGTGATACCTGACACGGGGATGCCATGGATATTCTGTGGTAGGCACAACACTTGACTGGGTAGATAATTTAAAGTGCCGAAACCCTATAGGCAAGTGTATTCTCCTGATGAGCCCTTGTGTTGGGTTGTCGCCTCTGAATTATTTGTCTTTAGTGTTTTTATTGTTGGGTAAATGACGACTTATACTTATTGACGACATGACTGCCTGTCCATGGATTATTCTTTATGGTTGATTGTGTATGGCTATGCTGTTTGACCTATGTGGTTGTATGGATTAGTAGGGTTAAGGCCTCATTCAAGTTCCGGTCTATATTAATCACTAATTTATGAAAACAGTTTTCCCTTTCTCCTTCTATCTCCTTTCTTTTTTTTCTTTTTTTTTCTCTTTTTATTTTTTTCTAATTTGTTTGTGCTCTTGCATTGATGATTTCTCTTTTCGTTATATTATGTTATGAATATGTATGTATATATATATATATATATATATATATATATATATATATATATATATATATATATATATATATATATATATATATATATATATATATATATATATATATATACTAGCTGTTGGGGTGGCGCTTCGTGCCACCCCAACACCTAGTTGGTGGGGCGCTTCGCGCCCCCCCCCCCCCCCCCCCCCCCCCCCCAAGCCCCCCCGCGCGCGTAAGTCGTTACGCGCCATATTAGTTACGCGCCATTGTAGTTGTGTCCCTGTGTCCCACCTGTGAATATAGATAGATTTATATATGTGTTTCAAACTACGTAAAAATTGCGAATATACAACATTCTTGGCTTTCCCATTGTCTGTGCATATACAAAGCCGTATGTACTAATAATGACGTCATATGCAAACGCTCTTTTTACAAACAAACAAACATGCATACACAAAGCTCGTTTTTATATAGATAGATAGATAGATAGATACAATACAAATTAACTGCGTAAAACTTGCGAATATACAACATTCTTCGCTGTCCAATTGTCGCTGCATATAAATTGATTGTCAGGTTTACCGACCCTCGAACATGCAACGTACAATTGTCCATGGGAAAGACAATCAGTATTAAGATCTATACCACATTTTTCTAATGATTGACCTTGAGCTTTGTTAATGGTGATTGCAAATGCTAATCGAATTGGGAATTGCAATCTTTTAAATTGAAAAGGCAGATCCGTTGGAATCATGGGAATGCGAGGAATAAGAACAGCCTCACCCTCAAAAGGCCCTGTCAAGATTGTGGCCTCTATTAGGTTTTCCATTGTTTTTTTACGGCAAGTCGCGTGCCATTGCAAAGCTTTGGTGGGTTGATATTTCTTAAAAGTATTATTGATACGTCTATTTTTAGTTGTAGCACGTGTGGTGGAAACCCTGAAAGATCTATGGAATTTAAAAATTCAGATGGATAATTAACCGCTTCATTTGGTTCCAAAACTGTGTCGACTGACTTGTAAAGGACTGCCTGGTCTCGAATCTTGGTCAAAACAATATTGTTGATTTCGTGGACGTCTATATTTTTGGGTGCGAGAATCGCTCTTTCACTTAGCCATTTATTATTTTTATAATTTTTTAGAATATTCGGAAATGCTTTTTCAATCAATTCATTTTTGGACGTCACTAAATTACAGAAATCAGCAGGTAGTTGTATACGTCCTGAAATTGAGTCTACTGGGAGCTTTCCGTTTCCAATTGCCAGCAATTGATCTGAAAATGTTTGACCAGAGTCATCGTTTTGCAATCGGACACGCATATTTGTAGTTAATTTTAATATTTTTACGTTTGCCCATAAATTAGAATTTTTCAGGCAAGCATTCATTTCGTCTGCAGGGGTTGATTTAGGTATTATAGGTAATGTTTGCCTGAAATCTCCCGCAATTAATATTAATGTGCTGCAAAAGGGTTTCGACTTCCCTCTCAAATCTTTCAAGCATTGATCCAGAGCCTCGAGCGATTTTTTGTGTGCCATTGTGCACTCATCCCAAATAATAAGTTTGCATTGCTGCAATACTTTACCCATCCCAGATGATTTGGAAATATTGCACGTGGGAGTTTCTGTAGAATGCAAATTCAGAGGCAATTTCAAAGCGGAATGAGAAGTTCTTCCACCAGGCAGTAATGTTGCGGCTATTCCGGACGACGCAATTGCCAACGCTATATCATTTTTTGATCGAATTTTCTTCTATATTGTGGGTAACTATCATTGCCAGTAATTATGATTGATACTAAAAGTCGAGGATATTGCTTTGTGCACCTTCCTTTGGCCATGCATGGTGAATTTTCGTTCAGTGCACTGCAAGGTCCATGTATCATATTTTTTACAATAATATCATGTAACCCCTTATCGACATTTTTATCAGGTATTTCAGCGGAAATCACATCATCAATTTCGTTCGAAGTAATTTTTTATGTAGCCAGATTAGTATATGTGCGTGTGGCAAACCTCGTTTTTGCCATTCCACTGAGTACATCCAGCATCGCACTGACCCAAACACTTCAAGTTTTACTATGTAGTTTATCATTGATTTCAACTTTTGCCGGAAGACACGGGCCGTAATGTCCTGCCTATGAACCACCGATTGTCCTTGAAGTAAAAGCTGCAGTATCTCGTCCCAAGATTGATTACATGTAAATGTAATAAATAAATCTGGACGACCATAGAGACGAACATACGCAATAGCATCTTGAGCATATTCATGCATATGACGGGGACTGCCAGCATATGACTAAGGTAAAATTGTTAATCTTCCAAGGTTTGTGGTATTAACGTCATTTATAACTGCATCTCGCAAATGAATGTATTGTTCAGAGCGGAGCTTGATCTGATTCAGGCGGATATATAGCAAACGTTCTGATTCAATTTTAGCATGCATATCAACGACAAATTGGTGAAACAATTCACGGCATTTTAAAATATAATTTTCTTCATCCTGCCGAATCATTAGTCTATAGGAATAATAATGCATTGCACTGCATTTCTTATTCATTGCTTTGTTAGTGGCTGGATTCATCAATTTAATATTAAAGTGATAGCCGTCGGCTCCATCCCAAAAAATGATAGGATATTGTAGGGCATCGTAGCATCGATGAGTTTCAGCAATTCTTAACAACTGAGCGTTTCGCTTATGAAGAATAATATCTCGAGGTAAAAACTGATTACCGACCATAACGATTGCCACTTCGTCGATAGTTGGAGCATTGTATCTACGCATATGTTGGCCAGGAGGCGTTTTGTCAGCGGAAATAACAATTTTATGCGTATCAGTAGGCATCAAATCGATGGCTGTTTTGAACAGACGCACTAAATTATTATTTTCGTGGAAAAGATGTGGCAATTGGGAAACGATTGTCCTTTCAACCTTGGGAGAAATTTCGCAACGTGCATTCAATTTAGAATTTCTATCACTGATGAAGAACAATTGTAAAAATTTATGATTCTCGCCTGAGAATGGTAGAAGGGACCCTGCTCTATGATAAATTTGCCCTTTTACTTTGAAAGTAGACATAAATTGATCTGGATTTTCGATTTGGGCTCCAAACGACGTCATTTGGAAACATGAGTTGTATTTTCTGATTTTTGACAAAAAACGCTTAGATTCTGACGTAGTTCCAGTAAGGAAACTCTTCAATGGCTCTGGTGGTGCAGCCATTAGAGGAAGTTTAACTTTTCCTGAGGCGCAACACATTCCCATTGTTTCACCATTGAATTTCAAGGCCTTGCAATAGGGACAAATTTTAGACATTGTCCCGATTTGAACACATCTACTCAAGCTATAATCATCGACTGGGCTGTACCTGAATGCCAGGCGATAACTTTCAGGTTGCTCTGATTCCTCGGCACGCTTTCTTTTCTTACTTTCTCTATCAGCAGCAAGCCTGATTTCTTGCTGTTCTTGTGATTCCTCGGCACGCTTCCTTTTCTTACTTTCTCTATCAGCAGCAAGCCTGATTTCTTGCTGTTCTTGTGATTCCTCGGCACGCCTTCTTTTTTCACTTTCTCTTTTAGCAGCAAGTCTGCTTTCGCGTTGCTCTGGTAGTTCCTCGGCACGCTTTCTGTTCTTTCTTTCTCTATCAGCCTCAAGCCTGTTTCCATGCTGTTCTTTTGATTCCTCGGCACGCTTTCTGTTCTTTCTTTCTGTATCAGCCTCAAGCCTGTTTCCTTGCTGTTCTTTTGATTCCTCGGCACGCTTTCTTTTCTGACTTTCTCTATCAGCAGCAAGTTTTTTGGCATAGACTCTTTGAGCATCTTCATCGGCTTTTGCCATTGTAAGTTCATCAGTCATTTTAAACTTAAACATTAATAGATTTCTACGTGAACATATATGTCTTAAAATATATTTAATGACGTCACCGTCATAGCAAAAATGACGACAACTAACTTCATGATTAAATATCTTTAATGACGTCACCGTCATAGCAAAAAAAAAAGTAAGTTCATCAGTCATTTTAAACTTAAACATTAATAGATTTCTACGTGAACATATATGTCTTAAAATATATTTAATGACGTCACCGTCATAGCAAAAATGACGACAACTAACTTCATGATTAAATATCTTTAATGACGTCACCGTCATAGCAAAAATGACGACAACTAACTTCTTGACGTCAGTCGACACAGAAACATGACGTCACCTGACAGACACACAGACAGACAACTTATTTATATATATACACTAGCTGTTGGGGTGGCGCTTCGCGCCACCCCAACACCTAGTTGGTGGGGGCGCTTCGCGCCCCCCCCCCAAGCCCCCCCGCGCGCGTAAGTCGTTACGCGCCATTGTAGTTGTGTCCCTATGTCCCACCTGTGAATATATATATATATATATATATATATATATATATATATATATATATATATATATATATATATATATATATATATATATATATATATATGTATATATATATATATGTTTTTAACTACGTAAAACTTGCGAATATACAACGTTCTTTGCTGTCCCATTGTCTGTGCATATAAATAGATTTTCAGGTTTACCGACTCTTGAACATGCAACATATAATGGTCCATGGGAAAACAATCCGTATTCAGATCTATACCTCATGATTCTAATGATTGCCCTTGAGCTTTGTTGATGGTGATTGCTAATCGACCATTCCCTGAGTCGCCATCGTCATTTATATATCCCCCTGTGCACCCCGGCGTCCCCTTTGTAGTTATGTCCCTGTCTCCCGGTCGTCATTTATATTCCCTGTGTCCCGGTCGTCATTTGTGTCCCGGTGTTCCAGTCTGTGATTTCTCTTTGAGTGTCCCGGGCGTCATTTATATTCCTTGTGTCCCGGTGTCCCGGTCGTCATTTATATCCCCCTATGCCCCCCGGCGTCCCCATTGTAGTTGTGTCCCTGTGTCCCGGTCGTCATTTATATTCCCTGTGTCCCGGTCGTCATTTGTATCCCGGTGTCCCGGTCTGTATATACATTCGTTTTTTAGTTTTGTTTTTCTCCTTTATTTTTTTCCTTTTTTCTTTTTTTTCTTTTTTAGTTTATTTAGATTTTTAGATTTTTTAGTTTTTTTATTAGTTTTTAGTTTTTTTGTAGTTTTTACCATTTTTTTAGTTTTTTTAGTTTTTTTTTTTTACTTATGTCCTGGTCGTCATTTATACTCCCTGTGTCCCGGTCGTCATTTGTGTCTCGGTGCTTTGTTGATTGCTAATTTATATTATATTTATATTTATATTTTTTATATTTATTAATATTTTTTTAGTTTTCTTTTCTTCTTATTTTTCAGTTTTTTCCTTTTTTTTAGTTTTTTCTTTTTTAGTTTTTAGTTTTTTTTTTGTTTTTTACCTTTTTTTAGTTTTTTTTTTAGTTTTTTAGCTTTTTTAGTTTTTTTATTAGTTTTTAGTTTTTTTTTTTAGTTTTTGCCTTTTTTTAGTTTTTTCAGTTTTTTTTAGTTTTTAGTTTTCTACCTTTTTTTAGTTTTTTTTAGTTTTTTAGCTTTTTTATTTTTTTTTCCTTTTAGTTTTTTTTGTAGTTTTTACCTTTTTTAGTTTTTTTTCTTCTTTTGTATTAGTGTGAAATAATTCAGACGTCATATGCGGACAAACACGACGTCACTCGACAGACAGACATAACCCACAAACAACTTATTTTTATATATATTTATTCATATTTTTTTAGTTTTCTTTTTCTCTTTTATTTTTCAGTTTTTTCCTTTTTTTTAGTTTTTTTCTTTTTTAGTTTTTAGTTTTTTTTAGTTTTTTACCTTTTTTTAGTTTTTTTCTAGTTTTTTTAGTTTTTTAGCTTTTTTAGTTTTTTTATTAGTTTTTATTTTTTTTTGTAGTTTTTGCCTTTTTTTATTTTTTTCAGTTTTTTTTTTAGTTATTAGATTTTTACCTTTTTTTAGTTTTTTTTAGTTTTTTAGCTTTTTTAGTTTTTTTTTTCTTTTTAGTTTTTTTGTAGTTTTTACCTTTTTTAGTTTTTTTCTTCTTTTGTATTAGTGTGAAATAATTCAGACGTCATATGCGGACAAACATGACGTCACCTGATAATATTTTTTTAGTTTTCTTTTTCTCTTATTTTTCAGTTTTTTCCTTTTTTTTTAGTTTTTTCTTTTTTAGTTTTTAGTTTTTTTTGTTTTTTACCTTTTTTTAGTTTTTTTAGTTTTTTAGCTTTTTTAGTTTTTTTATTAGTTTTTAGTTTTTTTTTTAGTTTTTGCCTTTTTTTAGTTTTTTCAGTTTTTTTTAGTTTTTAGTTTTCTACCTTTTTTTAGTTTTTTTTTAGTTTTTTAGCTTTTTTAGTTTTTTTTCCTTTTAGTTTTTTTTGTAGTTTTTACCTTTTTTAGTTTTTTTTCTTCTTTTGTATTAGTGTGAAATAATTCAGACGTCATATGCGGACAAACACGACGTCACTCGACAGACAGACATAACCCACAAACAACTTATCTATATATATAAAAATAAGTTGTCTGTCTGTGGATGTGTGGATCAGGTGACGTCACCTGAAAAAACTGGATCAGGTGACGTCAAAACTGAAAAAACTAAAAAAAGGCAAAAACTACAAAAAAAAACTAAAAACTAATAAAAAAAATAAAAAAGCTAAAAAACTAAAAAAACTAAAAAAAGGCAAAAACTACAAAAAAAACTAAAAACTAATAAAAAAGCTAAAAAACTAAAAAAACTAAAAAAAGGCAAAAACTACAAAAAAAACTAAAAACTAATAAAAAAAATAAAAAAGCTAAAAAACTAAAAAAACTAAAAAAACTAAAAAAAGGTAAAAAACTAAAAAAACTAAAAACTAAAAAAAACTAAAAAAAAGGAAAAAACTGAAAAATAAGCTAAAACAAAGGTAAAAAACAATAAAAAACTAAAAAAAAACTGAAAAAACTAAAAAAAGGCAAAAACTACAAAAAAAACTAAAAACTAATAAAAAAACTAAAAAAGCTAAAAAACTAAAAAAACTAAAAAAAGGTAAAAAACTAAAAAAAATAAAAAATAAAAAAAACTAAAAAAAAGGAAAAAACTGAAAAATAAGCTAAAATAAAGGTAAAAACCAATAAAAAACTAAAAAGAAAAAAAGGAAAAAACTAAAAAAAATTTTCATCTAAAAAACTAAAAAAAACTAAAAAAGGTAAAAACTAAAAGAACTAAAAAAGAATAAAATAAATGACGACACTCAAAGAGAAAGCGACCAGGACAAAAGGAATGTTCGATTAGCAATCAACAAAGCACCGGGACACAGGGAGTATAAATGACAACCAGGACATAAGTAAAAAAAAAAACTAACAAAACTAAAAAGAAGGTAAAAACTACAAAAAAACTAAAAAGAAAAAAACTAAAAAAAGGCAAAAACTAAAAAAAAACTAAAAACTAATAAAAAAGCTAAAAAACTAAAAAAACTAAAAAAAGGCAAAAACTACAAAAAAACTAAAAACTAATAAAAAAATAAAAAAGCTAAAAAACTAAAAAAAACTAAAAAAAGGTAAAAAACTAAAAAAACTAAAAACTAAAAAAAACTAAAAAAAAGGAAAAAACTGAAAAATAAGCTAAAATAAAGGTAAAAACCAATAAAAAACTAATAAAAAACTGAAAAAACTAAAAAAAGGCAAAAACTACAAAAAAAAACTAAAAACTAATAAAAAAGTAAAAAAGCTAAAAAACTAAAAAAACTAAAAAAAACTAAAAAAAGGTAAAAAACTAAAAAAATAAAAAATAAAAAAAAACTAAAAATAAGGAAAAAACTGAAAAATAAGCTAAAATAAAGGTAAAAACCAATAAAAAACTAAAAAGAAAAAAAGGAAAAAACTAAAAAAAATTTTCATCTAAAAAACTAAAAAAAACTAAAAAAGGTAAAAACTAAAAGAACTAAAAAAGAAAAAAATAAATGACGACACTCAAAGAGAAAGCGACCAGGACAAAAGGAATGTTCGATTAGCAATCAACAAAGCACCGGGACACAGGGAGTATAAATGACGACCAGGACATAAGTAAAAAAAAAAACTAACAAAACTAAAAAGAAGGTAAAAACTACAAAAAAACTAAAAAGAAAAAAAAACTAAAAACTAATAAAAAAACTAAAAAATCTAAAAATCTAAATAAACTAAAAAAGAAAAAAAAAGGAAAAAAATAAAGGAGAAAAACAAAACTAAAAAACGAATGTATATACAGACCGGGACACCGGGATACAAATGACGACCGGGACACAGGGAATATAAATGACGACCGGGACACAGGGACACAACTACAACGGGGACACCGGGGGAAACAGGGGGATATAAATGACGACCGGGACACCGGGACAGGGAATGGTCGATTAGCAATAACCATCAACAAAGCTCAAGGGCAATCATTAGAATCATGAGGTATAGATCTGAATACAGATTGTTTTCCCATGGACCATTATATGTTGCATGTTCAAGAGTCGGTAAACCTGACAATCTATTTATATGCAAAGACAATGGGACAGCAAAGAATGTTGTATATTCGCAAGTTTTACGTAGTTAAAACCATATATATATATATATATATATATATATATATATATATATATATATATATATATATATATATATATATATATATCTATATTCAAAGGTGGGACATAGGGACACAACTACAATGGCGCGTAACTATTATGGCGCGTAACGACTTACGCGCGCGGGGGGGCTTGGGGGGGGGCGCGAAGCGCCCCCACCAACTAGGTGTTGGGGTGGCGCGAAACGCCACCCCAACAGCTAGTTTTTATATATATTTATTCATATTTTTTTAGTTTTCTTTTTCTCTTTTATTTTTCAGTTTTTTCCTTTTTTTTAGTTTTTTTCTTTTTTAGTTTTTAGTTTTTTTTAGTTTTTTACCTTTTTTTAGTTTTTTTGTTTTTTAGCTTTTTTAGTTTTTTTTATTAGTTTTTACTTTTTTTTTGTAGTTTTTGCCTTTTTTTATTTTTTTCAGTTTTTTTTTTAGTTATTAGATTTTTACCTTTTTTTAGTTTTTTTTTAGTTTTTTAGCTTTTTTAGTTTTTTTTTCTTTTTAGTTTTTTTTGTAGTTTTTACCTTTTTTAGTTTTTTTCTTCTTTTGTATTAGTGTGAAATAATTCAGACGTCATATGCGGACAAACATGACGTCACCTGATCCATCCACAGATCCACACACAGACAACTTATTTTTATATATATAGATATATATATATATATATATATATATATATATATATATATATATATATATATATATATATATATATATATATATATATATATATATATATATATATATATACATATAAAATATATATCTATATATATAAAAATAAGTTGTCTGTCTGTCTGTGGATGGATGGATCAGGTGACGTCACCTGAAAAAACTGGATCAGGTGACGTCAAAACTGAAAAAACTAAAAAAAGGCAAAAACTACAAAAAAAACTAAAAACTAATAAAAAAAAATAAAAAAGCTAAAAAACTAAAAAAACTAAAAAAAGGCAAAAACTACAAAAAAAACTAAAAACTAATAAAAAAGCTAAAAAACTAAAAAAACTAAAAAAAGGCAAAAACTACAAAAAAAACTAAAAACTAATAAAAAAAATAAAAAAGCTAAAAAACTAAAAAAACAAAAAAAAAACTAAAAAAAAACTAAAAAAAAGGTAAAAAACTAAAAAAAATAAAAACTAAAAAAAAATAAAAAAAAAGGAAAAAACTGAAAAATAAGCTAAAATAAAGGTAAAAACCAATAAAAAACTAAAAAAAAAAAAACTGAAAAAACTAAAAAAAGGCAAAAACTACAAAAAAAACTAAAAACTAATAAAAAAAGTAAAAAAGCTAAAAAACTAAAAAAACTAAAAAAACTAAAAAAAGGTAAAAAACTAAAAAAAATAAAAAATTAAAAAAAAACTAAAAAAAAGGAAAAAACTGAAAAATAAGCTAAAAACGAAACTCAAAGAGAAAGCGACCAGGACAAAAGGAATGTTCGATTAGCAATCAACAAAGCACCGGGACACAGGGAGTATAAATGACGACCAGGACATAAGTAAAAAAAAAAAAACTATCTATATATATAAAAATAAGTTGTCGGTGGATCTGTGGATCGTGGATCAGGTGACGTCACCTGAAAAAACTGGATCAGGTGACGTCAAAACTGAAAAAACTAAAAAAAGGCAAAAACTACAAAAAAAACTAAAAACTAATAAAAAAAATAAAAAAGCTAAAAAACTAAAAAAAGGCAAAAACTACAAAAAAAACTAAAAACTAATAAAAAAGCTAAAAAACTAAAAAAACTAAAAAAAAGGCAAAAACTACAAAAAAAAACTAAAAACTAATAAAAAAAATAAAAAAGCTAAAAAACTAAAAAAACTAAAAAAACTAAAAAAAGGTAAAAAACTAAAAAAACTAAAAACTAAAAAAAACTAAAAAAAAGGAAAAAACTGAAAAATAAGCTAAAATAAAGGTAAAAACCAATAAAAAACTAAAAAAAAAACTGAAAAAACTAAAAAAAGGCAAAAACTACAAAAAAACTAAAAACTAATAAAAAAAGTAAAAAAGCTAAAAAACTAAAAAAACTAAAAAAACTAAAAAAAACTAAAAAAAGGTAAAAAACTAAAAAAAAATAAAAAATAAAAAAAAACTAAAAAAAAAGGAAAAAACTGAAAAATAAGCTAACATAAAGGTAAAAACCAATAAAAAACTAAAAAGAAAAAAAGGAAAAAACTAAAAAAAATTTTCATCTAAAAAACTAAAAAAAACTAAAAAAGGTAAAAACTAAAAGAACTAAAAAAGAAAAAAATAAATGACGACACTCAAAGAGAAAGCGACCAGGACAAAAGGAATGTTCGATTAGCAATCAACAAAGCACCGGGACACAGGGAGTATAAATGACGACCAGGACATAAGTAAAAAAAAAAATTAACAAAACTAAAAAGAAGGTAAAAACTACAAAAAAACTAAAAAGAAAAAAAAACTAAAAACTAATAAAAAAACTAAAAAATCTAAAAATCTAAATAAACTAAAAAAGAAAAAAAAAGGAAAAAAATAAAGGAGAAAAACAAAACTAAAAAACGAATGTATATACAGACCGGTACATCGGGATACAAATGACGACCGGGACACAGGGAATATAAATGACGACCGGGACACAGGGACACAACTACAACGGGGACACCGGGAGAAACAGGGGGATATAATTGACGACCGGGACAAAAAAACTAAAAAGAAAAAAAAACTAAAAACTAATAAAAAAACTAAAAAATCTAAAAATCTAAATAAGCTAAAAAAGAAAAAAAAGGAAAAAAATAAAGGAGAAAAACAAAACTAAAAAACGAATGTATATACAGACCGGGACACCGGGATACAAATGACGACCGGGACACAGGGAATATAAATGACGACCGGGACACAGGGACACAACTACAACGGGGACACCGGGGGAAACAGGGGGATGTAAATGACGACCGGGACACCGGGACAGGGAATGGTCGATTAGCAATCACCATCAACAAAGCTCAAGGGCAATCATTAGAATCATGAGGTATAGATCTGAATACAGATTGTTTTCCCATGGACCATTATATGTTGCATGTTCAAGAGTCGGTAAACCTGACAATCTATTTATATGCAAAGACAATGGGACAGCAAAGAATGTTGTATATTCGCAAGTTTTACGTAGTTAAAACCATATATATATATATATATATATATATATATATATATATATATATATATATATGTATATATATATATATATATATATATATATATATATATATCTATCTATATTCACAGGTGGGACATAGGGACTCAACTACAATGGCGCGTAACTATTATGGCGCGTAACGACTTACGCGCGCGGGGGGGCTTGGGGGGGGGGCGCGAAGCGCCCCCACCAACTAGGTGTTGGGGTGGCGCGAAGCGCCACCCCAACAGCTAGTATATATATATATATATATATATATATATATATATATATATATATATATATATATATATATATATATATATATATATATATATATATATATATAACATATATATATATATAACAAACGAATTAGTTCAATGAAAATGTAGAAAACAAAATAAAGCGGAGAAATAAACAGATGGATAACAAGATCAAAATTGCACCGATTTCTACGTCATTCGCTAGATATTATCTTTTGGAATGCTATTGATTCTTAGTATTGTTTGCACATGCTTTTCGATAAATCCGTTATTGATAAACCTGACTGAGCTAATTTTTGCTATATAATCAGTGGAATATCGGTTTCTTTTTTTTAAAAGCCATCAATTAAAACTAGTTTAAATTTAATTCAAATGATTGAATTATTTATGTAAATAAATTATATAAATATAATTTATCTTTAATTATATGAAAGTCGTTATAAAGCCCTACATGTATTTATATAATTAAGTTAAATGATTAGACACAGCAAATTAATGGTTTAAATTATCTTATTAAATTTAATTAAAGTTAGTCATGTAGCATGAAATCTATATGATGAATATAAAGAATAGTAGAAAAATATTAAGTCTCCATGTTTTATGAAATTGACATTGATGCATGCAAAACAACATAAGTTAATATTAAAGGAAAAAAGAAGAGAGACTAATGTTCTATATATCTCTATTATCCCTATATATCTTTCTTAAAAGTGTGCTATAATTTTATTTCTTTATAGTCGTGACAAATTTTTGCGAGCCAGTCACTTTGTTAGTAGTGACGCCATAATGACTTTTAGGGGCCAGGTATCCCCTCGAATCCCAGTCCCGACACTTTTTTTTAGAAACTTCTCCAGGAAGCAGGTGCTATTAATTTTCTAAAAGACACAGGTGTTTGTTACGTAATAGGGAATATTTTCTGAAAGATGCCGGTGTTAATTTCTTAATAGGGACGTTTTACTTTGTTTGTTACGTAATAGGGTTTGTTTACTTTTGGTTGTTACACAATAGGGTCTGTTTACTATAGGTCATTACATAATGAGAGGTATTAGAGTCCACTATTCAAGTTGGAAATCCTCGGTTGTAATTGAGGGGGACATACATCATGTACACATTGGATGTCATGCAATATTGCGTGACTTGATAGATTTATTAGGGGCGACATAGTCTTACGTGACTAGGTAGATTTATTGAGAATGATTTAACGGCAACGGACACGTGAGGTGTTACGTAACGACGGTGCATACACAGGTGTTACATAATACTTTAAGACTTCTTCACGATTTCATTTTCTTCACGATTAATTTTTTCTTTCAAGGTGTTTTTTTTTTCCTCTAGATATCGTTTTCTTTCAAAGCATTATGCTTTTCTTCAGGGAACCTACATAATCTGAAGTTTTTTGTCCGCATTGGGATTCGAATATAAGACCTAGAGATATCACCAATGACCAGACATTAGCCTTAACACTCTGTACTAGCAAGCTATTCATTATATTTTGATTTGATGAATACTTTCTACATGATAAACTATTGCACGCAACGAGAATTTACTGTTCTCGCATACTAGAACGATTAGATGATTTGCATGTTTCCTTCCCTTTCCACATGAGAGCAAAGCATCCTAATGTTATTGATTTTGGTTTATTTGATACATCTGCATGTTGCAGTGTTATTAATTTTCTAAAGTGACCTAGACAGGATGAGTTTAATATTCAATCAGTGATATGTTACATAGCATTGGCTTTAGATGTATCATACCGTAAATGATTACGCATTGAAGTTTTATCCTTGGACAAGTAATCTACAGAATTAAGGCTTTTGTACATACATAAATCAAGACATAATACATACACAAAAAATAAATCTTTAAGAACTATTCGGTTATTTATGAGAGCTTTTAACGAAAATGCCACGTTTCTTTGTTCCAAGACTATGCATGTTCACGCCACCGTGACAATATGTGGCTAGCCCACCCTAACAATCAAGTTTTATTTACGCTTGAGTTCACGTATTAAAAAGCTTCTATAAGCAAATATAAAGATTTTTGCAATTTTTGCCAGAAGAAAGACGACGGATGCATGTGTGCTGTGGGCTTGTCTTTTTGGCTAAAAAATGTCCTTGTTAGCCGCTTATTTTGTAGGACTACTTGTAACTTTAGAAACAAATGCACCACCGTACGGCATTACTGTCTCTGAAACTCGAGGCTCAATATGTTTAAGGATTTTCGATAATTCTAAATCAATTAACTATTTCAGAGTTTTCATATAATAGCAATTTAACTTTTTTTTTTGGCTAGAATTGTTGTTTAGCACCACAAAATGGCTGAAAATGCTGCTTTGCTATGGGAGAGGTTTTTGGCTAAAATAAATGTCTATGTTCATTGTCGTTTTGTTGGACTACTTAGAGCTGTAATGAATGTGCTACCGTACGGCATTTCTGCTTCTGAAACTCGAGGCTTATAATGTGTATAGTTTTTGATAATTCTAATCAGTTGACTCTCTCATTAAATGATTAGACACAGCAAATTAATGGTTTAAATTATCTTATTAAATTTAATTAAAGTTAGTCATGTAGCATGAAATCTATATGATGAATATAAAGAATAGTAGAAAAATATTAAGTCTCCATGTTTTATGAAATTGACATTGATGCATGCAAAACAACATAAGTTAATATTAAAGGAAAAAAGAAGAGAGACTAATGTCCTATATATCTCTATTATCCCTATATATCTTTCTTAAAAGTGTGCTATAATTTTATTTCTTTATAGTCGTGACAAATTTTTGCGAGCCAGTCACTTTGTTAGTAGTGACGCCATAATGACTTTTAGGGGCCAGGTATCCCCTCGAATCCCAGTCCCGACACTTTTTTTAGAAACTTCTCCAGGAAGCAGGTGCTATTAATTTTCTAAAAGACACAGGTGTTTGTTAGGTAATAGGGAATATTTTCTGAAAGATGCCGGTGTTAATTTCTTAATAGGGACGTTTTACTTTGTTTGTTACGTAATAGGGTTTGTTTACTTTTGGTTGTTACACAATAGGGTCTGTTTACTATAGGTCATTACATAATGAGAGGTATTAGAGTCCACTATTCAAGTTGGAAATCCTCGGTTGTAATTCAGGGGGACATACATCATGTACACATTGGATGTCATGCAATATTGCGTGACTTGATAGATTTATTAGGGGCGACATAGTCTTACGTGACTAGGTAGATTTATTGAGAATGATTTAACGGCAACGGACACGTGAGGTGTTACGTAACGACGGTGCATACACAGGTGTTACATAATACTTTAAGACTTCTTCACGATTTCATTTTCTTCACGATTAATTTTTTCTTTCAAGGTGTTTTTTTTTCCTCTAGATATCGTTTTCTTTCAAAGCATTATGCTTTTCTTCAGGGAACCTACATAATCTGAAGTTTTTTGTCCGCATTGGGATTCGAATATAAGACCTAGAGATATCACCAATGACCAGACATTAGCCTTAACACTCTGTACTAGCAAGCTATTCATTATATTTTGATTTGATGAATACTTTCTACATGATAAACTATTGCACGCAACGAGAATTTACTGTTCTCGCATACTAGAACGATTAGATGATTTGCATGTTTCCTTCCCTTTCCACATGAGAGCAAAGCATCCTAATGTTATTGATTTTGGTTTATTTGATACATCTGCATGTTGCAGTGTTATTAATTTTCTAAAGTGACCTAGACAGGATGAGTTTAATATTCAATCAGTGATATGTTACATAGCATTGGCTTTAGATGTATCATACCGTAAATGATTACGCATTGAAGTTTTATCCTTGGACAAGTAATCTACAGAATTAAGGCTTTTGTACATACATAAATCAAGACATAATACATACACAAAAAATAAATCTTTAAGAACTATTCGGTTATTTATGAGAGCTTTTAACGAAAATGCCACGTTTCTTTGTTCCAAGACTATGCATGTTCACGCCACCGTGACAATATGTGGCTAGCCCACCCTAACAATCAAGTTTTATTTACGCTTGAGTTCACGTATTAAAAAGCTTCTATAGGCAAATATAAAGATTTTTGCAATTTTTGCCAGAAGAAAGACGACGGATGCATGTGTGCTGTGGGCTTGTCTTTTTGGCTAAAAAATGTCCTTGTTAGCCGCTTATTTTGTAGGACTACTTGTAACTTTAGAAACAAATGCACCACCGTACGGCATTACTGTCTCTGAAACTCGAGGCTCAATATGTTTAAGGATTTTCGATAATTCTAAATCAATTAACTATTTCAGAATTTTCATATAATAGCTATTTTACCTTTTTTTTGGCTAGAATTGTTGTTTAGCACCACAAAATGGCTGAAAATGCTGCTTTGCTATGGGAGAGGTTTTTGGCTAAAATAAATGTCTATGTTCATTGTCGTTTTGTTGGACTACTTAGAGCTGTAATGAATGTGCTACCGTACGGCATTTCTGCTTCTGAAACTCGAGGCTTATAATGTGTATAGTTTTTGATAATTCTAATCAGTTGACTCTCTCAGATTTCACACTAGTATTTTGGTATTCCTATGGCTAAAATTGTTGTTTTGCACCACAAAATGGCTGAAAACACCACATTGTTGTTAGATAGTCTTTTTGGCTAAGATTCATGTCTACGGTAGCCGTTTATTTTGTAAGACTACCACCACTTTATAAAAAAAATGCTCAACCGCACGACAATACTGTCTCTGAAACTCGAGGCTCAACATGCGTATTGATTTTTGATAATTCTAAATCTATTAAGTATCTCAGAATTTTCACACAAGAGCATTTTGGTCTTCTTTTGGCTAGAATTGTTGGTTTGCACTCCAAATGGCTGAAAACACCGCTGAAAGAACACCAAAAAGACTGGGACAGTCTTTTTGGTTAGAATAAATGTCTATGTTAATCGTTTATTTGTAAGACTACCTACTCTCTTAAAAATGAATGCGCCACCGTACGGCATTACTGCCTCGGAAACTTGAGGCTCAATATGCATGTAGATTTTCGATAATTCTAAATTCATTAACTGTCTCAGAGTTTTTGCGCAATAGCTATATAACCGTTTTTGGCTAGAACTATTGTTTTGCACCACGAAATTCCTGAAACCACCACTTCGCCTTGGGACAGTCTTTTCAGCTAAAATAAATGTATATGTTAACCGTTGTCCTGCAGGACTATCCGCACCTTTAGAAACGAATGCGCTACTCTAAGGTATACAGTATCTGAGAATCGTGTGAATTTTCACACGATAGTACTTCGGTCTTCTTTTGCTAGAATTGTTGTTTTTTAATGCAAAATTGCTGAGAACTCCACTTTGCTGTGGGACATTCTTTTTGGCTAAAGTAAATATGTATGTTAGTCGTTTATTTTGTAGGTATACCTGCAACTTTAATAACAAATTTGCCACCGTAAGGCATTACTACCTCTGAAATTCAGAGCTCAATATTTGTATAGTTTTTGATAATTCTAAATCAATTAACTATCTCAGAATTTTCACACAATAGCTTTTTAGCCTTTGTTGACTAAAGTTGTTGTTTTGCTCCACAAACTGGCTGAAAACGCTGCTTGGCTTTCGTACATTGTTTTTGGCTAAAATTAATGACTACCTTAATGGTTTATTTTGTAGGACTACCTGCACCCTTAGAAACGAATGTCCCACCTTACGGCATTAATGTCTCCTAAACTCGAGTCTCAATACGCGTATGGATTGTCAAAAATTCTAAATCAATTATCTATCTTAGAATTTTCGCGCAATAGCTTTTTTGATCGGTTTTCTGACTAGAATTTTTTTTACACCACAAAATGCCTGAAAACTCCACTTTGCTGTGGGACAGTCTTTTTCGCTAAAATAAATGTCGATGTTAATTGATATTTTGTAGAGCTACCTGCACCTTTATACACGATTGCGCTACTGTATGACTAGAGGCTGAATATTCGTATAGATTTTCGCTGCTTTTAAATCAATTGACGATCTCAGAATTCTCATATAATAGATTTTTTGGATAGAATTGTTGTTTTGCACCACAAAATGGCTGGAAACGCTTCATTGCTATAGAACAGTCATTTTGCCTTAAATTAATGTCTATGTTAACCATTACTTTGTAGGACTACCACTACCTTTCAAAACAAATGTGCTACTGTACGGCATTACTGCCTCTGAAATTCAGGGCTTAATATGCATATAGTTTTTCAATAATTCTAAATCAATTGACTATCTCACAATTTTCACACAATAGTATTTTGGTTTTCTTTTTGCTAGAATTGTTGTTTTTCATCACAAAGTTGCTGAAAACACTGCTTTTCTGTGGGACAGTCTTTTTGGATAAATAAATTTCTCTGTTAGCCGTTTATTTTGTAGAACTCCATGCAACTATAGGAACAAATGGTCCACCATACGCGTTACTGCCACTAAAAATTGGGGGTCAATATGCGTGTAGATTTCGTTAATTCTAGATAAATTAACTATCGCAGAATTTTCACGCAATAGCTTATTGGCCTTCTTTTGGTTAGAATTATTGTTTTCCACAACAAAACGGCTGAAAACACCGAAATACTGTGGTACAGTCTATTTGGCGAAAATAAAAGTCTATTTTAAATTCTATTTTGTTGGACTCCCTGTACATTTAGAAACGAATGTGCTTCTGTACGGCATTACTACCCTTGTAACTTGAGGCTTATTAGGCGTATAGTTTTTTTGATAATTCTAAATCAATTAACTATCTCAGAATTTTGAAACATTATCTTTTTCAGACTTTTCTTGGGTAGAATTCTTTTTTTGCATCACAAAATGGCTGAAAATGCCGCTTTGTTGTGGGACGGTCCTTTTCACTAAAACCTTTTTATAAAGGGTTATTTTTTAGGGCTACCTGCACCTTTAGAAACCCATGCGGTACCTTAGAGCCTTATTGCCTTTGAAACAGGAGGCTCAATATGTGTGTAGTTTTTCGAATCAATTCACCATATCAAAATTTTCAAATAAGGCCAATGTTAGTCGATTCATTTTTCTTCGTGAAACTTATTGTATAATAGTTTTTTTCCTTGTGAAACTGGCTGTATTTTTATTTAATCTTCATGAAAGTTGTTATAAGTCGATTTTCCATCGTGAAACATATTGCATATCGATTTTTTTTTCTCTTTGTGAAACTCGTTCTATGTTTTTTTTCTCTTCGTTAAACTAGATATACATTGATTTTTTGCACATGAAACATGTTGTATGTTGATTATTTCTTAGTGAAACCTGTTGCATGTTAATTTTTTCCTCGTGAAACTTGTACTTAAGCTTTTTTTTCCTAAAACACCTTGTACGCTGATTTTTTCTTTCATGAAACTTATTTTATCTGATATTTTTCTTCTTGAAACATGTTACATGTTGTTTTTTTTGTTAATGAAACTTGTATGCTGATTTATTGATCGTGAAAAATAATGTATTTTGTTTGTTTCTCCGTGAAACTTGTTGCATGCCTGTTTATTTCAAACTTGTTGCACATATTTTTCTTCGTGAAACAAGATGCATGTTGATTTTTGTTCGTGAAACTTGTTGTATATAGATTATTTCTTCAGGAAACCTCATTTTTCTTGATTTATGTCTTCGAAAAACTTGTTATATTTTTATTTCTTTATCGTGAAACTTGTTGCATGTTAATTTTTCCCTTCGTGAGACTTTTACATTGATTTTCCTCCTGGTGAAACCGGTTTATTTCGCGGACATTGTTGCGTGCTGATTTTTTGTTCGTGAAGCTTAATTTATCTTGATATTTTTCTTCGTGAAACTTGTTGTATGTTGATTTATTCTTTCGTGAAACTTAATTTACCATGATATTTTCTCTCCATGAAACTTGTTCACTGTCAGTTTTCTTTTTCGTGAAAAAATGATGTGTGCTGACTTCTGTTCGTGAAACTTCTTGCATTTGGATTAATTCTCCAAGAAACTTGATGTATCTTGGTCTATATCTTTGAGAAACTTGTTATATTTTTACTTCTTCTTCATAAAACTTATTGGATGTTGATTTTTCTCTTCGTGAAACCTGTACATTGATTATTCTTCTCGTCAAACCCGTTTTTTGTTGAAATTGTAGCCTGCTGATTTTTTTGGTAAACTTGATTTATCTTCATATTTTTCTTCGTGAAATTTGTCCTATGTTGATTTATTCTTACGTGAAACTGAATTCATCATGGTATTTTTCTTCGTGAAACTTGTTGCATGTTGGTTTTAGTCTATGAAACTTGTTGCATGTGATTATTTTTTCAGGAACTTAATGTTCTTGATTTATGTCTTAGAGAAACTTGTTATGTTTTAGTTTTTTTTATGAAACTTGTTGCATGTTGATTTTTCTCATCGTAAAATTTGCACGCCTTTTTCATAGTTACTAGTAGGTTAGGTCAGCCGAACCTCATCCAACCGACCTACCCTACACACGGTAGGTTAGATGAGATGACGCACCACATAACTTTATCTTCACCATCTAACCTAACCTAAAAAAAATTAGCATGTAACAAGTATCACGAAGAAAAATATCATGATAAATTAAGAGTTGCGAAAGAATATATTAAATTTCCCGGAGAAATAATCCACATGCAACGAGTTTCACGAACCAAAATCAATATTCATCATGTTTCACGAAGAAAAAAATTCAATATGCAACAGATTTGAACTAAATCTGTTGAATCAACATACATTATGTTTCACGAACAATAAATCAGCATGCAACAAGTTTCGCGAAAATAAAAAACACGCACGAAGAAAAATATCAAGATAAAATAAGTTTCATGAACGAAAAAATGTTTCACGAAGAAAAATTCACGATAAAATAAGTTTCATGAAAGATAAAACCAACGTACAACGAGTTACATAAAGAAAAACTAAAAGAATAACAAGTTTCACAGGGAAAAAATTAACCTGCAACAGATTTCACGAAGAGATAATCAATATGTAACTAGTTTCACGAAGAGACCAAAAATAAACGTAGGATAAGTTTCACGACGAGAAAAAAATCAATAAGCAATATGTTTCACGAAGGGAAAATCAACATAAACAACTTTCATGAAGGTAAAAAAAAATACCGCAAGTTTCATGAGGAACTAATTAATATAAAATAAGTCACGAAAAAGAAATCCATATACATTGCCCTTTGAAATTCCTGAGACAGTCAATTGATTCGAAAAACTACACGTATTGAGCCTAACCTGTTTCGGAGGCAGTAATTCCGTACGGTAGTACATTGGTTTGAAAAGGTTTAGGTAGCCTTAAGAAATAACGGTTAACATAGAAGTATGTTTTAGTCAAAAAGACTGTCCCACAGCAAAGGGGTGTTTTCAGCCATTTTGTGGTGCAAAACAAGAATCCTACCAAAAAAAGTCCAAAAAGCTATCATGTGAAAATAATGAGATAGTTAATTGATTTAGAATTATCAAAAAACTATACGCATATTGAACCTCGAGTTTCAGAGGTGGTAATGCCGTACGGTGGCGCTTTTGTTTCTAAAGGTACTGGTAGTCCTACAAAAATAACAGTTAACTTAGATATTTATTTAACCCAGAAAGACTGTCCAACAGCAATGTGGCGTTTTCAGCATATTTTGGTGCAAAACAGTAGTTTTAGTCGAAAGAACGCCAAACAGCTATTGCTTGAAAATTCTGAGATAGGTAATTGATTTAGAATTATCGTGAATCTGTACACATATTGAGCCTCCAGTTTCAGAGGCAGTAATGCCATAGGGTAGTGCATTCGCTCCTAAAGTTGCAGGTAGTCCTACAAAATAAACGACTAGCATAGACATTTATTCTCACCGAAATGACTCTCCCACAGCAAAGCGGTGTTTCAGCCATTTTTAATGCAAAACAACGATTCTAGCCAGAATACGACAAAAATTATATTCTTTGAAAGTTTTGATGTAGTCAATTGATTTAAAATTACCGAAAAACTATACGTATATTGAGCCTCAAGTTTCAGCGACAGTAATGCCGTACGGTAGTGCATTCATTTTTAAAGGTGCTAGTAGTCCTACGAAAAACGGTTAACATAGACATTTATTTATCCGAAAATATTGACCCATATCACTGCCGCGTGTTTAGCCATTTTGTGGTGCAAAACAGCAATTATGGCTTAAAACAGGTCAAAAAAGCGATTGTGGGAAAATTATGAAATCGTCAGTTGATTTTGAAATATCGAAAATCCATACGCATATTGAGCCTCGAGTTTCAAAGGCAGTAATGTCGCATGGTAGCAAATTTGTTTTGAAAAGTTGCAGGTTGTTCTACAAAACAAACGGCTAACATTGGTACTTATTTTTAGCCAAAAAGACCTTGTCTCCTTGTTTTTGGACTGTCCCACGGCAAAGCGGTGTTTTCAGCCATTTTGGAGTGCAAAACAAAAATTCTTGCCAAAAGAAGCCAAAAAGCTATTGCGTGAAAATTCTGAGTTATTTAATTGATTCAGGATTAATTTTAAAAATACGCATATTGAGCCTGAAGTTCAGAGGCAATAATGCCGTTCGGTAGCGCATTCGTTTCTAAAGGGGCATGTTGTCCTACAAAATAACGTTTAATATATACATTTATTTTAGCCAAAAAGACTTTCCCACAGCAAAGTGGTGTTTTCAGTCTTTTAGTGATGCAAAATAACAGTTCTACCCAAAACAAGACCAAAATGCTGTTGGATGAAAATTCTGAGATGGTCAAATGATTTAGAATTATCAAAAAACTATACGCCTATTGTGCCTTGGGTTTTAGAGGCTTTAATTCCCGGCGGTAGAGCATTCGTTCCTAAAGCTCCAGGTAGTCCTACAAAATGCCAGCTAATGTAGACATTTATTTTAGCCTAAAAGACTGTCCAACAGCAAAGTGGCGTTTTCAGCCATTTTATGGTGCAAAACAACAATTCTAGCCAAAAAAGGCCAAAAAGCTATTGCATGAAGATTCTGAGATGGTTAATTTATTTAGAATTATCGAAATCTATTCGTATAATTATCCTAAAGTCTCAGGCTCAGTAATGTCGTACGGTGGCGCATTTGTCTCTAAACTTGCAAGTAGTCCTTCAAAATAGACACTTATTTTAGCCAAAAAGTAGGATTTCTAATTTAGACATTTATTTTAGCCAAAAAGACTGTCCCACAGCACACACGCATCCATGATCTTTCTTCTAACAAAAAATGCAAATATCTTTATTTTTTTTTATTGGAACATTGTAATTCGTTAACAAAGCGTAAATAAAACTTCAACTCTAATATCAATCATCCCCCCTCTGGAATTGCTTGCTAGGATGGACTAGCCATATATTGTACGGTTGTATGAATAAGCTTAGTGGTTTAAAGATACGTGGCGTTTTCATTAAAAGCTCTCAGAAATAACCAAATGCAAAAGTGTGTCTCTTTTTCTTGGAGGTATGTCTAATAGAGCAATAATAACGTATCATTTTCATTAAGACCTCTCAGAAATATGTTTCTTATGGCTTAAATTCATCTCCTTTGTTGGCCTTTTCAGGTTTTGTTTCTTCGTTTCTTGTGTTTTAATTGTTTTTCTATGTTTTAGTAATGCTTGGAAATTTGTCTTTATTAATTAAAGCTGTATGTACCTAAGCCTTATTTCTTTAGACTACTTGTTCCTGATAAAACTTCAATACGTAATGATTTACCCAATAAAATATCTAAAGCCAACGCTGTAACATCTCATTTATTTGAATAGTTAACTCAACCTGTCTAGGTCAATTTAGAAAATTAATAACACTCTAACATGCAGGTGTATCTAACCTACCAAAAATTAATAGCATTGGGATGCTTGTGCTCTCATGTGGAAAGGCTTGGATACATGCGAATCATTTAAGCGTTCTAGTATAAGGGAACAGTGGATACTCCTTGCGTGCAATAGGTTATCATTTAAGATGTATTTCCCGAATTAAAAAATATGAATAGTTTGCTCGTCCTAAGGCTCATGTCTGGTCATTGGGGAAATGGTCTTATAGTCGAATCCTAATGCGGACAAAATTTTTTAGATTATAAAGGTAAAGCGAAAAAATATCATGAAAGAAAACGAAAAAAATGAATTCTGAAGAAAAGAAAACTGTTTGTGATAAAAAATAAATCCCGAAGAAAAATCTCGCAAAGTATTATGTAACATCCGTTTTTGCACCATAATTTACGTAACACTACGTCTGTGCTGCAGTACATCATTTCCAAAAAATATACCTAATTTTGTAAGATTGCGTCACTCCCAATAAATCTATCAAGTCACGCAAGATTGCGTCACAAGTCACATGTGCAACGTCGTTACTTAAGACCCACGTGCGTGTCCCCCTCAGTTACAACCGAGGATTCTCCACTTGATTAGTGGATTCTAATACGTCCTATTACGTAACAACAAAAAGTAAACAAACCTGTTACGTAACATTCAAAGTAAACTCTCCCTATTATGTAATTAACGCCTGCGTCTTTTAGAAAATACTCCTTATTACGTAATAGATAACTGCGTCTCTTAGAAAATTAATAATACCTACGTCTTGAAGAAGTTTTTATGGCACTTGGTATTAACCAAGTGACATAGCAATCGCAAATTCTGTCGGTCCCGGTTTTACTACTTTAGGCACTTCCAGGTAAGCTAGGACGATGAAATTTGGCAGGCGTATCAGGGTCCGGACCAGATTAAATCAGAACTAGTCGTTTTCCCGATTTGACCATCTGGGAGGGGGAGGGGGCCCATTAATTCGGAAAAATAGAAAAATTGAAGTATTTTTAACTTGCGAACGGTAGATCAGATCTTAATGAAATTTGATGTTTGGAAGGACATCGTGTCTCAGAGCTGTTATTTTAAATCCCGACCGGATCTGGTGACATTGGGGGGAAGTTGGGAGGGGGGAAACCTAAAATCTTAGAAAACACTTAGAGTGGAGGAATCGGGATGATACTTGGTGGGAAAAATAAGCACAAGTCCTAGATACATGATTGACATAACCGGAACGGATCCGCTCTCTTTGGGGTAGTTGGGGGGGGGGTTACTCCTGAAAAATTAGAAAATGAGGTATTTTTAACTTACGAACGGGTGGTCGGATCTCAATGAAATTTGATATTTAGAAGGATATCTTGTCTCAGAGCTCTTATTTTAAATTCCGAACAGATATGGTGACATTGGGTGGGGGGAGTTGGGAGGGGGAAACCTAAAACTTGGAAAACACTTAGAGTGGAGGGACCGGGATGAAACTTGGTGGGAAAAATAAGCACAAGTCCAAGATACATGATTGACATAACCGGAACAGATCCGCTCTCTTTGGGGTAGTTGGGGGGGGGGGGGGTTAATTCTAAAAAATTAGAAAAAATTAGGTATTTTTAACTTACGAACGGCTGATCGGATCTCAGTGAAATTTGAGACTTAGAAGGATATCGTGTCTCAGAGCTCTTATTTTAAATCCTGACCGGATCTGGTGACATTGTGTGGGATTTGGGAGGGAGAAAGCTAAAACTCCGAAAACACTTAGGGTGGAGGGATCGGGATAAAACTCGGTGGGAAAAATAAGCACAAGTCTTAGATACATGATTGACATAACCGGAACGGATCCGCTCTCTGTGGGGTAGTTGGGGGGGGGGTTAATTCTGAAAATTAGAAAAAATTGGGTATTTTTAACTTACGAACGGGTGATCGGATCTCAATGAAATTCGATATTTAGAAGGATATCGTGTCTCAAAGCTTTTATTTTAAGTCCCGACCGGATCTGGTGACATTGGGGAGAGTTTGGGGTGGGGGAACCTAAAATCATGAAAAACGCTTAGATTGGAGGGATCGGGATGAAACTTGGTTGTAAAAATAAGCAGAAGTCTTAGATACGTGATTTACTTAGTTGGAACGGATCCGCTCTTTTGGGGGGGGGGGGGAGTTAATTCTGAAAAATTAGAAAAAATTACGTATTTTTAACTTATGAAGGAGTGATCGGATCTTCATGAAACTTCATCTTTAGAAGGACCTCGTGACTCAGATCTCTTATTTTAAATCTCAACCAGATCCAGAGTAATTGGGGGAAGCAGTTTAGGGGAACCGCTTCCCCCAATTTTGAAAATTGAGGTATTTGTAGCTTAGGAAGGGGTGACTAGATCTTAATGAAATTTGATATTTAGAAGGGTCTTTCGCTTTAAAGCTCTAATTTAAATTCCGACCAGATCCTGTGACATTAGGGAGAGTTGTAGGGGGAAACGGGTATTTTTGGAAAACGTTAAAATTGGGATATTTTTATTTTACGAATAGGTGATCGGATCATAATGAAATTTTATATTTAGATCGAATTCATGTCTCAGAGCTCTTATTTCAAATCCCGACCAGATCTTTTGACATTGGGGGGAGTTGGAGGGGGAAATCTGAGAAAACACTTGGAGTGGAGGAATCGAGATGAAGCTTAGAATTAGCAAATGTCCTTGATACTTGATTGACGGAATCGTACTGGATTCGCTCTCTTTGGGAAAGTTGGGGGAAGGGGTTCAGTGATTTGGCGAGTTCGGTGCTTCTGGACTTGCTAGGACGATGAAAATTGGTAGGCGTGTCAGAGAGCTGCACAAATTGACTTGATAAAGTCGTTTTCCCACTTTCGACCATCTGGGGGGCTAAAGGGAGAAGAAAAATTAGAAAAAATTAGTTATTTATAACATACGAGTGGGTGATCGGATCTTAATGAATTTTGATATTTAGAAGGACATCGTGCTTCAGAGCTCTTATTTTAAATACTGACCGGCATAAAGCCTCTGATTATCCTTTTAAATCAATCTATTGATTCATAGAATTTGGCTAGAGCTCATACCTTATGGTCTCTTGGCTCTTGGCTCTTCTTGCCTCGTCACAAGTGCCATATGAGCTCTTACCTCTTGTTTTTAAGTGTCCGGAATGGGATTTGAAGGATACCTTTCCCGGAAAAGTCATTATGGCGTCACTACTTTTGTTCCTTACTACTGGAGAAGAAAAATAGCCTCCTCTATTTAAAACCAGACCAGGTAATGCTGAGTGGCCGATCTAAACAGAAGGAAACGCAATTTACAGAGAAAAAAACTCCGCCTTTTGCAACTTAAATGTTTGTTTTGTGAGAGATATTAATCCCATAGAAATAACTAAAAGTTTTTCAGTCCGATATCTTTATTAAATAAGCTATCGTTTTTTCTGTGGTAAAAGTTTATGTCCAAGTTGATATCTCTAGCTAAACTAGAAAATGTATCTAAAGGTGATAAATAACCATATGAGGGGCTAAATGGTCAAGAATGATCTGAAAATGACGATTTAAAAAGAAAGTTTGATTCCTGTTTTAAATGGGAAAGTTTAAATGGGATATCTAAGAAGTAAACAATGGAGAACAAAGTGAAAGAGAAGGTTTCTAATAAAAACAGCAAAGTTTTTCTTGTACGTCCATGCAATGACGTGTACTGGTTTAAAAAAAATATAGATAGATAGATAAGTCTATTTCAAAAGCCCATGGGTCATATAAACAGAATAATGTAAATAAAGAACAAGCAAGCAAGGAAATTAAACAACAGTACAAATTACAAACACGTGCAAAAACAGAATACGACGCGAAAATACATAATCTAACAACAAAATAAATTAATCATATAGACTTTTCTTTTACTAAGGATTTATCTATATAGACTCCCACTCGAAATACTGTGGTTGATTTACTTTTTTGCAGAATACTAGGAAGCATCAAATTAATCCCGTACAAATAAATTTCCTGCAAATCCAAGAGCACCGGGCATTTCCGGAGAAAATGATCCATGTCTTCGCCCTCATCTTTACAAAGGGGACAAACTTACTGCCTATCACTACCAACTATCATTTTCTCCAATCAAACAGTTCGTGGTAATGAACTGTAGTAAGGAGTGCCCCGGATCAATAGTAACCGAAACTCTAAAAAACGAAATTTTGATACCAATAGTTACATCTAAAGAATCTTGTTTTAATGCTGATTTTAAATATACAAGTTTCATCAAGTTTAGTATTACCCATCAAAAGTTACGAGCCTGAGAAAATTTGCCTTATTTTAGAAAATAGGGGGAAACAACCTCTAAAAGTCATAGAATCTTAACGAAAATCACATCATCAGATTCAGCGTATCAGAGAACCCTACTGTAGAAGTTTCAAGCTTCTATCTACAAAAATGTGGAATTTTGTATTTTTTTGCCAGAAGACAGATCACGGATGCCTGTTTATTTGTTTGTTTGTTTGTTTTTTTCCCAGGGGTGATCATATCGACCCAGTGGTCCTAGAATGTCGCAAGAGGGTTCATTGTAACGGAAACTAAAAGCTCTAGTGGACTTTTTAAGTGACCAAAAAATTTGGTGGGCATCTAGACCCCCTCCGACGCTCATTTTTCCCAGAGTCACCGGATCAGAGTTTTTAGATAGCCATTCTGTTCAGCTTAGTCGAAAACCTAACAACTATGTCTTTGGGCACGACTTCATCCCCTACAGTCCCCAGGGGAGGGGCTGCAAGTTTCAAACTTTGACCATTGTTTACATACAGTAATGGTTATTATGAAGTTTACAGACGTTATCAGGGGTATTTTTTGCGTTGGGTCAGGGTGTATTGGGTGGAGGGGGTTACGTGGGAGGATATTTCCATGGAGGAGTTTATCACGAGGGAAGATTATTTCCATAAAGTGAGCGCAGGATTTTCTAGCATTATTAAAAAAAACAATGAGAAAATAAATATATTTTTTTTAACTGGAAGTAATGAGTAGCATTAAAACTTAAAACGAACAGAAAATACTACGTGTATAAGGGAGTTCGTCTCCTCCACAGTACGCTGCTCTTTACGCTAAAGTATATTTAGTAATTTCAAATGTTTATTCTACAGCCTCTGTGATTCAGGGGTCATTCTTAAAGAATTGGGACAAAATTCAAGCTCTATTATAAATAGCGAGGTATTGACGAGGGGGGAGCCCCCTCATATACGTAATAAAAATATACAAATATAGAAGTTCATTACGTAAGTTAATTTGTAAGTTACTTATACTTATCACTAACAAAAACATTCTTAAAAAAATTCTTGTTGCATTTTTAATTAACCAGAAATCGGAAGGCAACTAGGCCTCCTCCCCCGTCCCTCCGTTTTATCAAAATCGTCCGATCAAAATTATGAGGAAGCTATTTAGCAAAAAAAACTAGTGTGGAAATTTCATTTTAATTATTCATGTGCGGTGAACCAAAATAAAAACATGCATTAATTCAAAAACGTTAAGAAATTAAATAAAAAAAATTAACTGCAAGTAAGGCGCAACATTACAATTTGAAACGAACAGAAATTGTTCCGTATATGAAAGAGATTGTCCCTCCTCAACGTTCTTGACGCTAATAAGTACAGGACAGGGAGTTGCTAGATATGGTTATTTCCTTTCAAATCAGCCCTCTCCCAGCGTTTTACGACCTGGTTTGGTACGAACAATCCTGGGGAAAAAATTGGAGATACATCACTGTTTTGAATGCGAAAAGGTGATTTTCCTTTCTGCTCGAGATAGAGGACTGTAACTCCTCTGAACAGGGCTGTTACACCAAGACAATGGTACAATGTACCTGTGTCCTAGCCTTATCTCTGGATATATTGAAGGTGGAAAGGAAGTTTCTGGTGTTCAGGTCTTTAATTTAATTCTAATTTTATGGTGGGGCGAACCCCACAATACAGACTAAGGGTAAAGCATCAAAGGTCCTATTCCTAAAACCCCCTCTTTTTAAAAATTTCCATCAGAGCACTGTGCAATGTAGCTACTAGGCTTACCTGTTGTCGGGAAATTTTCGGTGTCCGGTTTGAATTTCTCTGATAGTTTCTGTCCACAAGACACAAACATCTTTCTTTAAAAAACAATTTTGGATATCTCCTTGGCTAGTTTAAAGATATTTTCAAGCACTGATTTGGAGTTAAATTTCACTTGGCTTTTATATTGCTCTTTATACTTGTGTATTGGTTTATTAGCTACTATTTGTTAAACAGTCAGCGAATGTTCTTGTTCATTAGTTTTATGTCTTCTAGATTGGATGTACCCTCTGTATTTTGGGATCAACTGTAA
>NC_088864.1:59124910-59167410 GCF_032884065.1 Artemia franciscana
TTCTCGATCAGGAGGAGAATCTGGCCGCTTTCTCCACAGGAGAAAGTTGTCTGCATCGGACCGCGAGTGTGATTCCCCGCAGGAGGAGAATCACACTCATGCATTCTATATAAAAAATAAACAATTAGAAACAGCTAAAAATAAAGATCGTAAAAAGTAAATGATAAGAAAAACGATTGGAAAGGGCAAAATAGTTGGTGGGGTTGCTTCGGACAATGTCCGAATATACCCTACTGTGTTTCTCCGAACAGACCCCACCTAAAAGAAAAAGCCTGAAACCTCACCTACGCTTCAGAATGTACAGATGGCGTCAAAAACCAAAATCGAACTAAATTTCGTAGTAAAGAAGATACAGGACGCTTTACCTTGTTTTTTTCAGTTTTTTTCAAATATTCCCAAAACGACTGCACGTGGGGTAACAAAACTACATACCATCTACCATCTAGAATGCTAGATGGCAGGTCTACGATAGTTTTTTCGTGATTAGCAGACGGCGCTGTAGGAAGAGAAGCGCCTGTCCAGATTCACCCCGCATCCGAACCAGCCCCACTCTCCCCTACTTGCAAAGTAGTTTCTCTCGCTGAGGGTAAGCTGAATACCTCCGAGTGGACACAAAAAAATCATTTTCATTACAGATCAAGCGCAAAGTGTGGTCGCTTTTACAGGTAATACCTTTACAAAAAAAACGCATAAAAAATTTGTTTATTTTCATTTTTTTTTACGTTCTTACGAGTCGGACAAATATTTCGGGGAGTGGGCTCAAACCTCCTACCCCCCCTGGATAGGACCTTGATATTTACTATTCTCCTTCCAGAAAGAGCTATTTTCTCCTTCTCCTGTCATAATCCTGATTTATGGACAATTATCCCAGTTATAGATTCAGTTTCCAACTTGTAACGCCATTGTATCTTTAATCCAGAAGGGCAATGCTAAAAGCGGAACCGTGCTTACAGTTGCATAAAATAATAAGCACGGTAATAAAAATATTAATAATAGGTCATAAGCATAAAACATAAGCAGAGGCCTTAGTATATTATCGACACCAAATAATAATTTCTTAAACCATATTGGCTTGCTATAACAAGAATACAAATTAAAGCTATGGATATACAGAATGAGGTTTTTAAGACCAACGAAAACGCTGCGAGTAACATTGTTTTGTTAATTCGTAAATATTTGTAAATGGCTCGCTTTTGAAATTAGTACTTTCTGCTTTTAAAATTCTTAATTCTGTTAAATTTGGTTTTTCCCCTTGTTGGTATCCCTTATTGGTCAGATTTTAAGGTTTTTGATTTCTTCAAATTTAGTTTCTCATTTATTTTTTATTTTCGTTTCCTGCTTTGTTTGCTTTTACATCTTTGTTTTTATTTAATATTCTGTTAGAATTTTCATTCAGAAAATATGAACTTATTCGTTTTCATCCAGTATTCTGTTAGCATTTTCATTCAGAAAATGTGAACGTATTTGTTTTTATTTAGTATTTTGTTAGCATTTTCATTCAGAAAATTGTGAACGTGTTATTTTTATCCAGTATGTTGTTACCGTTTCCATTCAGAGATTGTGAACGCGTTTCCTTGTAAATTTCTCTTATAGTGCTAAAGAAGGGAAGCGGTTGTCCCCGCGAACTATTTGCCTTTTCGTTCAGTATTTTCGTTAATCTTAAAAAATGTAATTCTCAATATTTTATTTTTTTATTTCGTTCTTTGAGCAGATATGGCCTATATGTGGCAATTCCGGACAATAGTTTCATCTCCAAGGTCTTTAATGTATTACTGTACTGATAAATCACACTACTGAATAGGATCCTAAAACTAGGAGGAGATATGGCTGAGTCTGTTTCCCTCTGAAAGGATTGAGCTAAATAGTCCTGCCCGGAGGAAGTCCAAAGTATATCAGGTTTCACTATATAGACCAATTTAAGCCTAGTAATATAAAGTCTTTACTGTATTACAAATAAAAGTTGAAATTATCTTTTGTAGTGTCTTGTGTCATAATGCAGAAAACTGGTGCTGGCCTTCAAACAGCTGCTTCGTGTCTGTGGGACAACGATACTGATGGCAGCTCTACACTCAGATGGGAAAACAAAACGATGTATTGCATAGTGTCTGTCTACGGGCTAGCTGTTTAGTAGATGTTCATGCCATTTTCAAAAAATTTTATTGAACGCTTTGATTTATTGCTTTCTTTTGATGTTTATACGGAATTAAATAGATTTTTAAAAGTCCCTTGCTGAAGTCTTTAATTTCTTACTGTACTGATAAATCACACTAATGAATAGAAGACTGAAACTAGGGAGGAGGTGTGGCCAAGCCCGATTTTATTCTGAAAACTTAATTTTATCACGATTTTTTCCATATATTTTAGTATGTTGCGAATAGTACCACTGATTTTGTGTGTTTTAAATTATTTTGGGCTTTTTATTTGGGACAATTAGGATCTGAAACAAAGTGAACTCGTGGATATCGATGATGTTGTGAATGTCATGGTCGTGGGTGTTATGGGAAACAAAGCTAACAATGGACTTCAATATTAAATAATTTCTTCTCAAGGTCATAAAGCCTTAGTTTAGTGATTTGCAAATGTTTTCTGACTGCATACCATTTGCAGATCCGTTGTTGGAGTCGCGCGCCACATGCTCCTTTGGCTAGTGCATTTGTTATACAATACTATATTGCAATAAAAGCCTACTTTACGGGTTTTTTTTTATAGTTATTGCCTTGTAGTCAACTTGGGACTTCGGCGTTTATAAACGACAGGCCATATATCGCAAATGGATCACGTTATTCTGATGAAAGTTTTATGAATTTATAATTTTTACATTATTTGCAAAAACGTAGTAAGTCTATGTTTTATGGTGCTTGCTACAGTATATGTTTAAATGTTCGTAAAATTTCGTTTAATAGTGTAAATGTATATCGCATGTTTAGATTTTTTCATAGACCACTTCATGGGCTCTTTGTCTACCTTGTGAGTTTGCCCGTTTCGTGGTCATCATCAGTATTTAGTCAGTATTTTACTGTAAAACGTTTCAGTTTAAAAAGATATATATCAAAAGTCCCAGGCTCTGACAATCAATACAGAGATATCATGGCTGCAGCGATAGCTGCAACGGGTGAAGGGACATTATTTTGCCAAATTATATATCCAGTTGCGAAATGTTCCGTTTTGTGTCATAAATTTGCACAATATGACCCTTTTTGTCCTTTTGTGTCCTAAATTTCTAAAATGTGTCCCTTTTTGCCCTTTTATGTCATTGTGTCAGGGCATACGAGAATGTGTCCTTCTGAAATAAAATGTGTCCAGTTGGCAACCCTGGTAACAACAACTTATTTCAGATGACCAACGAGCTAAGAAAGCTCATTTTATGTCAAAGAAAGATCTTGTCTAAAGGTTTTTCTGAAAATTTTGTCTCTTGTCATATGAACTAACAATAAAGATCCTGTAGGGAGTGGGGACGATGAGAAACTACTACTACTATTACTAACAACTCCCTGCTGCTCCAAGCAGCCTGAGGCTTTGTCACCCAGATCACATCGTGACAATCTTGATCACCACATCTGTCACCCACAGAACATGTTCTATCCATCTCAACCTTTCATTATAGTCCTAGAAAGCGGGATTGAACGACATTTTTTGTGCATCTTACTGTTTGAGATGCAGTCATTTAGTCGAAGGATGAGAAAAATAGGAACTAATCCCAACGAGGGCGTTAAGCTGGTATATGATTAATTCAAAAACATGGAATGTTGATTCTGACAAAATTTTTATGTGCGGCCGAACCAAATTATATTCACACTTGTGGACAAAACCGAAATCCTGAGTGACTACAGTGCCAGTGGTATATACCGTTAGTAATTTTTAAAGTAAAGTGATATTCAACTGTCAAGCGTAATGTGTATTGTTGACTCATCAATGTGAAGATGTGATCCATGGTTTGTCTAAAACTAGAAAAGATTAGTAGACACTACTTTGGAACAATATAGTGTTGATATGGGTTTTCCAAAATAGTATTGTCTTTTCGCCTGTTCCATCAAAAAAGTTTGAAAGTAGACCGGGAAATCGAAGCTGACTAACGTACTTTCGCTCGGTTAAATTTTAATTCGATTTAAGCATATTTAAGTGAAATTCCTTTTAATACCCGTAATAGCCATTTAATTCGCATTGTAGAAAGGTTCAATAACAATGCGTCTGAGGACGACTTGAGTCCCCCCTCACTCCCTGGGGAAAAGGCTGTAAGCTATACAACTTATCCATTGTTTACATTGTTTACATATGGTATTTGTAATTAGTAAGTATAGACATTTTTTGGGGGGAGGGGATATTCCACGGTGATGGAGAAGTCTCTCTGGAATTTATTTACGAGATTTTCTGCACATATTCGAATATATTATTCCTATAAACATTATTTTATGGAATGTCATCCAAATAACTGCTTCATTTGAATTTATTAGGCGAATCGTTAGTGGAATGACCTCTCACGCTTGCATTTTGCAAGATATGGGAGTATCTGCAATTCAAGTTAAAGCGATTATTCTTAACGTATAATGAAGTATTTAATATTGTAAATTGCCAGTTTTGTATTTCTAAGTATGTTTAGACACACCCTTTGAAATTTTGGCTCTAAGCCTTGTTCACACAGATTCTGCTTCATTCGAAACTACGTGTTTCAACGGCCTTTGTCACAACTGATCTGTTAACTCACATACCGCAATGGCAGACGTTATCGCGTGTTAAAATGTTTGATCTATGTAAAGCAACACCTCCAGTAAAACCAAAATTGGTTTGGACAAGAAGAAGAAAATTTATATGGTATTGTTGATGTTGGCATAATAGATGATAAGAACAACAAACCCAGAATACACGTCGTCCATTAAAAAGGCAACTCTTCCAGCGGTATTTTACAGTCTATACACCACTATTCAATTTTTTTTATTTTATTTTACAAGGATTAGTGTATACGGAATGTCAAGTGTCACCTCGCAAAACTGTGATGAGGAAAATGGCTCTCACAGTCTACCACGCTTACACCAACACGGTTTTCACAGATTAAAAGAAGGACACCATTAAATCTTGAAGAAAGCATAATCAAGTAACGGTTGATAACTCTTTAACTTTGGAGACCTGTGTTTAACCCTGCCCAGCCCAACTAGACATACGTCAATGGCGACTTAAGTTAAGAAGGGGTCCAAAGCTGTAAAAAATGTTGAGGCCTTTAAGCTCAACTTAGAAGTGATAGCCGGAAGAAAGACTAAAAAGCTTCATACTGTTGTATATTCAATAATTTAGAGTTTTGTTTTTTTCTATCATCAAACCTTTTTGTACCGAGCGATCCTTGTCAGTAACACTCGAAACCCAAAAATAGCTTAAGCTAAAGAAATATATATGCATCACAAGAATAAACGACTTTTAACGTTGATCTCAAATATGCAAGATTTTTCAAATTTAAAATAAAAAATCAAGAGATTAGATTAAAAGGATTTACATTACCTTTGGCAGCACAGTAGCGCTGTCTAAGTAAAGAGCGATATGACTTTCATATGTTTTTTCACTATGCTACTATGTATAGAATGAGGGGTCGTATTAAAATTTGGGAGGGGGGCACATTTACTAGAAATTCAAGTACATTTTATATGAGAAAAAAGGGACTGAAAGGGCACCAGCCCCCCTCTAACGCTCTTTTAGCCATCCGCCAATCCTTTAGCCTCGCAAAACAATCCGATCAAAATTTCGAGATGGCTATTTTGTCCATAAGTAGTTGGAAGGTCCAATAAATATGCCTCCAGGAATGATATGACGCTCTACAGCCTCTAGCGCATGGGCCGTAAATTATACACTTTTCCCATTTTAAAAAAATAGGTTTTAAAATGGATTAATTTCAAAAAAAGTTTCTGATGGAAGTAAAGAGCGAATTTGAAACGTAAAACGTACAAAAATTCTTTTTTTCCGTTTCTGATACGTATTTAAAAAAAAATATTTGAAATAGTAATTTATTTCAACCCTCTTTACATACATGAAATGCTCTTAGAGGAGTACAAAAATACAGAAAAATAAAATAAAAATAGGAACAATAAACAAGAATAAAACTCACAAAAAACAAATAACATCTCAGCTACTTAGGCAACACAATTAAGCTGAACGGTTAAGCGGAGAGTCGACAATATTTTCTCGCCGCTTACGGAACCTGTCCACAAGCTGGTCCATTTTTGAAGAAATGTTAAAAACGCCATATCTGCTCGAAATGTAGCGGTTGTGAATCCTAAACGGCAATTGCAGAAGATATTTACAAAAACGGAAGAATAGAAATCTAATTTTCTTCCGCCCAAATATTAAAAAAAAAACTCCACAAAGGGACCAAGAAAAAGACATGTGGAGCAAAAAAAGTGTTGTAAAGTCTGCCTATGATTATTTTATGAAACTGGCTTTTAAGTCGAGCCAGCAGCCCGTACAATTTTCTGAACTTTTCTTTCAATGCTGAGTTACCGCTGAATATCTGTCCTGCAAAATTTCCCAGTTGATTCATTTTGGTTTATAATGCTCTCGACAGTCTCATACTGACCATGAAATCACTAGTTGTACAGCACGATTTTAATTCTCCAAAAAACTCAAGAAGCTTCGTTCTCAATAAAGTGCTCGTTTCTAGAGTTCTACAAATATAGGGAAATATTGCGAGCGAGTAAATTTGAAACAGTTTTTCGAATATATGTTTCATAAACCGTGAAACAGTAATTTTATTTGTTTTTGAACAAACAAAAAGTAATAAAAGTAATATTTATATAGCACATTCTGGTTTTTCAGGTTCCCTTCTTCTGTCTCTACAGCAGTTTTTTCCCCGGATAAGCTCAGGTAGGTACTCTTCTTCTTTATGTAGTTTTTCTTGCAGATTTACTTTACATAAACGTTCATTAACTTCAGCTAAGAGGTCTCCTATTTATTAGTCTATTCTACTATGGAACTCATATCCCTTCCGATGTCCCTCTATCTCTCTCTGCGAATGCCGTTTCTCGGCGGGCTTTTCCGTAGTTTTAGTCCAGTAAATTTTCTTCTTCCGTTTTTGTATTCTAGTGTATATTCTCTTTTATCTTTATTTTGTGTGTGCATTATGTGATCTAGCGTATTGTTTATCGTTCTTTCAGTATTTTTTCTTGTATTGTGTGGCCCAGTAGTAAAAGTAGTACTAATAACATTAGCATTAGTAGTATGAGTAGGAGAAGTAGCATTAGGGTGCAAATATTTTCTTCTGGTTAGTTCAACATCCCCCACAACAAGCCCTGTTAGTTTCTGCTTCACACACGAAAATGTTCCTAAGATGTTGCCAGGGGCGGATCCAGGATTTTTCTTAGCGGTGGGCACATACTAGGTTGCTCTGATAAACTTGTGAATAAAGAAATATCAGCAATTTAAAGGAAACCTCAACAATTATACGTTTTAGGTAGGTAGTGGAAATGATCTTAAATTTAGTCAAAATCCGGCGAGGATTCGTAGTATAGTAATTGCCGATTCAGGATCAGTCATCCAATCTATTAAATTTCCCCCTTTTTTAATCGAATTTGCACCATTTTAAATGAAAATCTGCAACATTTTAACAATTTCCTCATAGCTTTTAACATTAAAAAAGGTTTTGTGAATAAGAATTTGACACATATTTTACTTATATTCAGTTATATACTACTATATTTTATATACTACTGGTATAATATAATATTTAATGAGTAGCTTAATATACTATGTTAATATCAATATCTAAATAGTTTTTTTTATATATTCTTTTTCAATAACCTTTAAAATTACACGTTTGTCTATTTTTTTTTTAATTTCTTTTCAAAATCAGCTGCTGTAAAATCAAACGTTTTGGTTCAAACATATCAACCACTTCACCTTTAAAATTAGTATTAATAGCGAGTTTTTTTTCATATTTATTTTTTGCACATTTCATTGCTTTAATTTCATATTCAATTCCTAGATCCAAATCTTCTTTTTAACGGTTCGATTGTAGTTATTCTCCACTTTAATTTATCTTAAAAAATTCTCCATTTATTAGGTGATGATTTTGTTCAATATATTTTTTAAACCATAATTTCTTTATTGCCATCCGATTAGTATTTAACTCTAGACAAGTTTCTTTTGGCGCAACTGGTTAAAGCGGAAAAACTTGGAACCTAAAAGTTTATGGATTCAAGCGCAGTAACTGGCAAATTTTTAGTAATTCTATATGTCAAATGAAACACAGAAAAATTGTATAAACTCTCATTACAGACCAGCATGACCTAGGTGGTAACGCGCCTGGTCTGATCCCCGTTTGCAATTCAACACAGTTCGACTCTCACTGTTACTTCGTGTTGCAGTTAATGTTGCCATTACGATCTGGCCCAGATCAAGGAGTAAGAAGCAGTCAGCTTCCATCCAAACAAAAAATCCTGCAGGGTTTGACTCAGAACCGAGGCTGATGTGAAATCACCAACACCAAAGAAAAAAATTGATAACAGACTGGGGGAGCGGTTTTGCAGATTTTTTTTAAATTTCTTAAATTATTTTCAAATTTTATTTTCGGACTTTACGGAATTTGTGCAATATTCATAACCATTTAATTTTACTGTTTCAAATATTTTAACGAGCACAAACTGCAATGTTTTGCGTAATTCATTTTCTCGTTCAATTGTTTCTTCATTAATAAATTCATCAGATTTGCACATAGGACACAATTTTAAATAGAACGAATTGGCAGTTTTTTACTCAGCTTTTCTTTTTGCTATTCTTAGATATTCTTCAAGTATTTCAATTAGAACTGTGCCAAGACTTAAAGAAGCAAGGTGTAACATGGCAAAGCAGGTAAATCATGGCAAAAGCAGATATAAATTTAGATACTAAGAAAGCATTACTAACATTTCCAAATATTTACAACTTCTACGATAAACTAATAATCGCTTCTCTAATTCTTCTTCCATTTATATTAAGAAATAAAACCGAAATAAAATTTTGTGGATCCACTGCCTAAAATCGTTTTTAGTATATTCTACACATAGATGTCCACAATTTACGTCACTTAAATTTTGCATTGGAATAGAATGATAAGCAATGGGTTTATTGGAAGTTTTTAAAAAGTATATTGTTTCAATACCTGGTCGAATACCAAACGAATGAAAGAATTCCTCAAATAGATATTTAAGATCATTGAAATAACAAGTTCAACAAGTTCCAGATGACCTACTTAAATCATAAACTACACTGCACTTTTTCTATTGATTTTGTATATTGATTTGAAGGTATCTTGAGAAAATATACCTTCAAAATAAGAAATTAGGTGTAACTCAGCAGTTATATCAATCAAAAGCAGTTATATTTGTTTAGGGTATCATTTGATTTTCCTTTTTTACGCGCTTCCCGTTTTTTGGATAAAGGGATAAAACTGCGGTATCAACAAATTTTTATAGGTCATCTAGGTCTTTTAGAAACTTCATCGTTTTACATTCCATCGTTTTTCTGTTTACCTGGAATTCTTAAGCCTCCTCCAACTTTTTTCGTAGTGCTAGGTAGTTTTAAAGCTCCACCAATTTTCCCAGGTTATTTTAAAGCTCCACCAGAGTTTCCAGTAATTTTATCAGCGACTTTTTTTTTTTACCTGCATACGTTCCTAAGGCTGCAGCACATCTTGTTAAAGCAGCTTTTCCAAGTGCAACAGCTGAAGGAATTAAAAATGGTAAAAATCATCAATTTTGGACCAGCTGTTTGTACGAAACATCAATATCACATCTTTTATTTTCTTTCTTAAATTTTTCTCTTTTATTCATTTGTCTTTAGTTTAAAAGAAATTTAAAAGGTTCTCTGTCATTTTTTCTGCTTTAATTTACACGAATTTGACACTTTTGTTTAGCCTTAAAGCATTCTTTAATTTTAATTTTTTGAAAAGGGGATAGATAAATTGCATGATCAATAAAACTTGCCATTTATTAGTGAATTATTTTCTTTAATAAAAAATATACTATTATCTATTTTACTTCAACCTTCCTTTCACTCTCTCTTGAAATGCTTCTTTAGAACCTTTTTCGAATATATTTATTATAACATATTCGAAACTGTCTAAAAGTCAATATAACTGCATAAAAATCTTCAAGCATACCAATAATGTTGAAAGATTAACTCCATTTCCACCATTTCTTGGGTTTACAACATTTGTAATTCTTCTATTTTCTACGTTAATATCTTCTTTTGTTACTTTTAAGGTAATTTTCACTAATAATCCTTTGTCATCAACTCTAGTCAATATATTGTCAGGGGGTTGATAAATTTTAGTATACCTGCTAATATCTTCTCTTAATTTCAGATTAATTAGGATTTGATCTTTAATAATTTTTCTTTGAAATCGTTTAATTGTTGAAATAGCTGCATCTGCACCATTTTCTAGGTTTGCAACATTTTCAATTTTTCTATTTCCCACATTTACGTCTTTTTTTATTATTTTTATAGCATTTTTTACGAAAAATCCTTCACCATCGACTCTAGTTAACAGATTATCAGGTGATTGATAAATTTCAGTTACTCTATTAATATCCTTACTTAAAAACTGATTTGTCAGAATTTATTTGGTTAACAACTTCACCATCGAATAGAATAATTTTCTTATTTCGTAAAGTAATAACATAACTGTGTGAATTAACACCACCTAAATTAATCAAGCGCTTACCCTGTAAATCAAGATTACCATTAAATATTTACTCTTTCCAATTGTAAGCATGATCTGGCTGTATTTTCTACGACTATTTTGCGCATATTCCTGTGATTACTTTTCATATGACTTTGGTTGATTTCACTATTTTTATTAAAAATCCAGGAACAGCTATGATAATGGATAGGTTCGAGTTCCTCATTGTACTTCTGAGAATGAAATATTACACGGGTTGCAAATTGAACTCTGTAACTATCTCTATCTTTCATTCTATTTCTTAAATCTCTAGCAACAGAGTCAAAAAGTGGTCCAAAATCAGTTCTATTTACATTCATTGAAATATTAACTGAATGGATTTTCAGAAAATCCATTCAATACTTGGGTAAAGTTCGTGTTTTTCTTCTTTTTTAAAAATATATTCGGGAATATCTTGAACCTCTCTCGTTTTTTCTTTTTATAAATAAATTTGAAATGTCAATATTCCGATTTTTTTTACCCTCTCTCTATCACTTTAATATCGAATGAGTTGTTGTGTCTCCTCATCCACTTTCTTATTAAACCCAACTTGTTCATTGAAATAACCTTTTGCTTGATTCTTCACTTCTTTGTAATTTACAGCAGTTAGAATTTGTTTTGATTTGAAAAATTTTTCAGTTCAATAATATCTTTATTTATCATTTTGTTAAACTGATATAAAAAATCCGAAATAGTTTAATTTTTTATTTTATGTCATTTTCTAACCCTTTTTTAACTCTGGAATAATACTAAATCTGTTGAGATTCTTACCATTTCAACATTTTAATATTTTAGTAATATTTTATGTTAAGTAATATTTTATTATTAAGATGATTATTTGTTTAATTGAATGTTTCATCTTTTCTACCAGCAGCTTTTATATCAAATAGGTTCGCTTCTGCACGTAATTAATGAATTGTGTAACGCAATATTTTACTTTTGTCAAATTTGATTCTTCTTCATAAGAACTTTTAATCACCTCTACAATGATAGCCGTTTATTAGGCGATGATTTTATTAAACAAATTTTCTAGATTTCAAAATAGTAGAGCCTGGGGAATTAAATTATTTTCTTTTAAGTGATATTTATTATCTAGACAATTTATCTGATAATTTCAGTCTCTTATAGATGGAAATGAACTTAGAAAGTAAGATTTATTGTATACAATGTAAGAAGGTTACTGCTACTACTTCAATGACTTGAACAGTTTCAAAAAGAAACGATGTACCTATAATTAAAAGTATTTGTGCACTATGTGGTTTTTGTTTATTTAGAAAAATCGCTTTGAAAAAAAAGAAGTAATGAACAAAAAACCTGGGTAGAGCCAAAGCTGGGTACAAGCGAATCGAAGACAAGGTTTTAGAAGACAATGTTTTAGAATTACATTACTGTAATTTTTAAGGGATTGGTGATTTACATAGGAAATTAAAAGAAAATGACTATACTGTTTCAAAAACTAAAATAAAAGAAATATTGCAAAAACAAAACATTTTATTTTCAACACCACTTTCTTATCACACATTTGAAAGAAGACGCGTTTATATACATGGTATTGATGAACAGTGGCAAGCCGATTTATTTGATATGCAACAGTATAAAAAGGAAAATGATAATTTCAATTACATTCTCAAAGTGATTGATTGCTTTAGTAAATATTTTTGGTGTATTCCTTTGAAAAATAATATGAGTAAGGAATTTTATTAATGCTTTTGTGGAATTATTTAAAAATAGAATACGTAAAGAGTTACGAACAGATGAAGTTAAAGAGTTTCTTATAAAAAACATTCAAGTATTTAAAAAAAGTCATTCACTGGTTTTCATCTGAAAGTGAACTGAAAGCTTAAGAAGTGGAATGATTTAATAAAACTATTGAAGCAAAATTATGAAAATACTTTACTTACAACAATACTCAACGTTGGATAGATGTATTTCCGTCATTCATTGACAATTAAAATATTTTATATCGTAGATGAGTCAAAATGAAACCAATAGAAGCTAGTAAAAAAGGAGATGAAAACAAGGTGAAGGAGGAAGAAAATAAGGAGTACATGGGAAGAGGAGGGGGAAACGAAAATCTTGGAAACCGGAACCCTTGGAAAACGCTTAAAGTGGATAGATCGGGATGAAACTTGATTGGAAGAATAAGCACAAGTTATAAATAAGTGATTTACATAACCGGACCAGATCCGATCTCTGTAGAAGAGTTGGGGGGATTTCTAGAGCTTTGGCAAGTTCGAGAATAAGCACAAGTTCTAGATACGTGATTGACATAATAGGGCTGGATCCGGTCTCTATGGGGGAGTTGGAGGAATTTCCAAAAATCGATGACTCTAGTACCGGGTCTAATTTTAGTTTCAACCTCGTCACAAGTCCTATATGTGCTCTTGGCTCTTGTTTGATGTTACAAGTTATGAGGTAAATTGTTAAAATGTAGTTAAAAATTTTGTAATTGTTACAAAAAACTTAGTTTTTTTTAAACTAAAAACTTTTTTTTAGTTTTTTTAAAAAGTTTAGTTTTTTTACAAAAGTTTAAGAACGAGTTAAAGAGTTTGAAGGAAGAAGGGAAGATTACACCTCAACTTTTCTACAAATTCTTACCAAGAGGTTCTTTGTGCCCTAAATTATATGGACTTCCAAAGATACATAAGCCAAATCTGCCATTACGACCAATTGTTGCGAGTAACAAGTCACCAACAAGTGCTCTGAGTAAGTGGCTAGTGTCATTGTGTAAACCACACATGTCTACACAAATTTTTTACATTAAGAATTCGTCAGGACTTGTAAAAAAACTAAAAGAAGTTGAGATTTCTTCGAATTCTAGAATTTCAAGTTTCGACATAGTGTCAATGTATACGAGTATTGATGTAAAAGCCGCAGAAATTCTTCTTGACAGAAAGATACTAAGAGATTTGGACCTAATTATTGTTGAAACAGTTTTGGAAGTCGGTGTAATTGTGAATTTAGTTAGGTTGTGCAACATGTTCTCTTATTTTTTTCAATTCAGAGGGGTTTTTTTCGAACAAGTAAATGGTTTACCCATGGGGGCCCCTTTAAGTCCTTTACTAGCAAATTGTTTTGTAAAAAATATTGAAACAATAGCGTTAGATTCATACTTTTTAAAACATAAATTTTGGGGGAGATGTATGGATGACATAATTTCAATATGGAATTATGGGGTGGAGAAATTAAAAAGTTTTTTAGAACATCTTAATTTTTGGGGAGGGGATTTAAAATTTACAATAGAATTAGAAGAGGATAATAAACTTCTTTTTCTGGATGTCCTTCTTTTGAAAAATGAAAATAGTCTGGATTTTAAGATTTACAGAAAACCTACTAACAATAACAGATTTTTGACGTTTTTCTCCGGTCATGCTCGCCAAGTAAAAATTGGTTAGTCATATCCTTAACTGACCGCATTTTTAGAATTTGTTCTCCAAAATTCATTGAGGAGGAATTATTGTTTTAAAAGAGATTTTAATAAGTAACCATTATCCAGGTTGGTTAATTGACCAGACTTTTTCGAAAAGAAGGAAAAAATTTCTAGAATGTTCTGACGATATTCTGGAAACAACAGAAAAGTAAGGTTTTTTTGTCCTCTAACATATGTTACAGGTTTGAGTGAAAAAACATAAACGAATTTTACAAAATAATGGCTTAAAGGTAGTTTTAAGAGGTAGTAATACTTTGGCTAATTTTTTAAATTCTGGAAAGGATCGGACTTCCGTACAGCAACAAAGTGGGATTTATAAAATCCCATGTAATTGTTGAAGCTCTTATGTGGGACGTACTAACCAGAATTTAAAAACGAGATTGCTACAACATCATAATTCTATTTCATCGTCTTTAAAGCAAAATACCAAACCTGAAGATTTCACGTCGGCCCTCTCGGAACATATCTTTAATTTTCCAAATCATTTTATTTTGTTTGAAAATGTTTCTTTGATTTCTAGGGACCAAGGCTTAAAGCAAATTTTCAGGGAAACAATCGAAATAAAAAAAAATTCTATTCAAGAATAATTCCATAAACAGAGATACAGGTGAATTTGGATTGAACTCAATTCATGATAATTTACTGAGGTCAAATAAAGTAAATATCGCCTCACCTAAGAGCTATGACCTCTGTCCACGTAATATGTCAGATAATTCTAATGAACCGGAACCGAAAAGGTCAAAGAGATTTGCCTCCGCTGTTGGATTGAAAAAAATAAGAGCAATAAACTGTATGTAATTAGTTTATTAGGTATAAATTTTGTTTATTGTATTCATGTCTTTTAGTTTTACTGCTGAAGATGAACACTGTATATGTGTTCGAAATATCCAGTTAAATAATTTTATATCTATTCACTGTCAATAAAAAGGTATCGTCCCTATTTTTGACTGTTTTACTTTCCTAATACCCATTTCCACCCTTAAAGGGGGGGGGGCAGAACTCGAAATTAAAAGGTTGTTGCATTATTTGGCCGTTTTATTTGGAATCAATGGCGGTGAATTCGAAAATGAAGTTAAAAACTTGATTTTACGTGGTCAAGTTCCCCATCTTACCTAAATCGGCTGTGAAAGTTGACCTACGTGAACTAGTTATTCTAATTATTTTTTGGTTGATTCACCATTTCCTATCAAGCTAGGAATGGCGCCTTAGAATATGAGTCTCCAACAGTCTAATTTCAAACCAGTATTCCAGACTCCCCCTCCAGTTTGCAGTTTCTAATCCTTAGTGTCATTCTTTAGGTGATCTAATCAGTGGAACCATCTACCATAGTACTTTCTAGATGATTGGCGTGTCCAAGGCTATATACAAGGTTTGCTATATACAAGTGTTTAAGATTATGCTTCTGATTTTGGAAGAGCGGATATTAATTTCTGCTTTTCAACTTCATTTGTGCAGTGCCATCTACTGTGTATCGCTTAAGCTGAATTTGTTGTTCTAGGTGGCGATGGGTTCAATTCTGATTGGATTGTGCCTGGATTTACTGAACAAACAAGTTGTATGAAATAATCAGTCTCTTTTTCTTCTGGAACCGTCAATGAAGAGAACATGGTCTGCCTGATATGCCAAACCAGCATCAAACCTGGTGAAAACACTGCCATATTATCCGAGAAAGGAGCCGATTCCGTGAATAACGCAAGCAAAGAAAGAGGTAGTAGTATAGCCATGACGACTGGAAATGAAGTTCACACCGCGTGTCGTCGTAACTTCTGTGACAGACCCTGGATTGACAGAGAAAAGAATGATCAAAGGAAACTTGAGCAGAAAAAACCGGTTGCAGCCCCCCCCCCCCCCCCAACCAGATCTTCAGCTCCACGCTTTGATTTTACGAAGAACCGCCCATTCTGTGGTCAAGCAGTGAAATTATGCAAGATTACAAGTCGTGAATTTGCGGAAGCTTATGCAATACGAACTCATAGCTTCGACTACTCGATTAGTGAAATGTGTAAGAGCAGGAACGATCAATGGGCCATGACAGTGCTTGGTCGGATAAATTTGAAGACTTCTGGCCTTCAAGCAGAGGATATCGTTTATCATGAAATATGCTCAGTGAACTTCAGGGCAGGAAAAAGTGATTCCACAAAAATTCTGTGGCCAAGAAGAAGTAAGTGACGTGCCTCCACTAAAGAAACGGAAGGGAAGACTGTGCGATAGTGCAAGGAAAGCTGCTCTCGAAGAAGTGCTTCTGTGCTATGCCAACAGTGAAGAGCCTGTACCTCTAACGATAATTTTAAGAAAGATGGCTTATATTCTCTCTGAAACTGACTGTGATAGTTTGGCCTACAGCTTTCGTCAAGCCAAGGATTTGCTAGTCAGTAAGTATTTCGAACAAGTTGTTGTTTCCGATTCAAATGGTAAAGAGACACTCGTAACATTTAGAGATACGGTTGACAGGATATTACGAGAATTTCACCAAGAGGAAAAAGCAGATAGTGAAAACAGAGAAAGGGATCAGCTCATTAAAGTCGTTGGAAAGATAATAAGAAGTGAAATCAAATCCATTGCGACAAGGAAGAATTCCTACGAATTTATTAACAGGATATCGTCAGTAGAGAAGTGTTTGAGCTTCATGTGCCCATCTCTTTGTCTACTGCTTTCATCGATAGGGGGTCGACACGCCTCGTCTAATATCTTTTATTGGACAGGTTATAATGCAGGCATGCAGACCACGTGGTTTAATGTCTCCTGTACAAATAGGACTGGCTTCGCAGCTGCATCACCATTTCTCATCCCGATTTTTAATTGACCCACTGCACAATCTTGGCTTCTGCTCTTCGTACTCAGAGGTAAAAAAGTTTGAGAGATGTGCAGCAGTAAATCAAACGTTGTTGGAAGAGTCCGAAGAGAAAGCAAATTTTTTTTCAGTATGTAGGAAACAATGTCGATCATGATATTGCTACTATCGACGGCCTGAATACCTTTCATGGAATGGGACTTATTGAAGTGTCTACACCTGAGTTGCCGGCAACAGAGCATTCAGTACCAAGAAAAGAAGTAAGTGGAGATGAGATGAAGTAAATCGGCACCGTGCCGTACTACACCTACCAAAAACCCGCCAAGTCGCAACCAAGGACTTTTGTTTGCTTAACAAACAGTGGTAACACTCATGACAATGAATGGAAAGGTGAAAAGCTCTGGAGTATCTCTGGTCTTTTCAAAATCTCATGCATGAGCTGGTCGGCCTTTATGTGGTCAATACACTAAAAGCTACCTCATCCGTGAAAGTCGAATATCCTTTGTTTGCCAATGATTAACCAAAATCCAAGCGATATTTCCGGTGTTTATTCTACACTTATGCATGCTAACGAGCGTGCTAGTCGAGCTGGAAAAACTCTAGTCATTACCTTTGACCAACCCCTTTACTGGAAGGTGACGTGTATCGTCGATGCAGAGCCTGCCACTAGTGCTTTAAGAAATGCTATTGTTGTCCTAGGTGGATTTCATACACGCATGAGTTTTCTAGGAGCCAATTCCGTCCTTATGGCTGATTCGGGGCTTTTGGAAATCCTAAGTCAAGTATACGTGCCTAACACTGTGCGTATTATGTTACAAGGCAAAGCTGTCTCTCCTACTGTGCGAGGCCATGGTCTGTTGGATCTAGCCCTTTATGTGAACCTTTTATCATCAGAACTGAATAGCAGAGCGTTTGATGGCAATGACTTGCTACCAGAACCCCTTGAAAAGGCAAAACAGGCGCACGAGTCGCTCCTTGAAGGAGTTAACATCGACGAAGCGCAGGTGTCGGAAGCAGCAGAGCTCATCTATGAAACAGTTCAAAGTGCAAAAGAACGATAATCTGAGTCCAGAACTACCCATATTTGGTTTCAGTATCTGGACCTACTTGAAATCCTGAGAAAGAACCTGATAGCTGAACGAAGTGGCAACCTTGAGCCATATTTACAGTCATAGTTGGAAATGCTTCCTTACTTTGCTGCTTCCGGACACAATCTTTACACGAAGTATACTTGGATGTTCGTGCAGTCCATGTTTCAGTTGAGGAAAGACAACCCGGAGCAGTACAGAATGTTACGGGAGTACCTGTTCATCGGAAGAAGTGACAACTACTGGGCGGCACTTTCTCCTTATTTGGTGATCGAACAGAATTTAATGAGAAGTATGAAAACGAGTGGCGGTCTGATGAGAGGTAGAGGCATGACTGAATTACAGCGGACAATTTGGACATCTGCTATGCCTACTTTGGTTCTCGTTAAAAAACGCATGCAGAACCTGACTGGCCTGGCGGAGTTGAGTGCTGAAAATCACGCAGAAGCTATATCTTCGAGGAGAGCTAGAGACCTGGAGGACATCGAAGAGATAGTTCGATACATTGATCCCCTAGAACCCTCTAGGCAGGATTCAGAGCTGTTGAACGTGGTTACTGGTGTCCGCGCTTCATGATCTGTAAACGCGACGATGCCAAATCTGTGGGAGAAACCATTCTGAAGGATATGGAAGCGAAAGACATTGACAAATATGTTTTCAGGAGAGAGGAGAAAGCTGTAACCATGGCTGAGAGGTCATCCGTGGTGATAGATAGCGAGAGGGTAAGGGTAAACCCAGCTCTAATCTTCTAACGTCTTGCCGCAGTGGCTAGCACATGTGGTTCTGACTTGAACGAGGTTCTGCCGTTCGAGCTCTCTAGTTTTCCACCATCGCTCCATAGTTCGTTCGAGGTGATGAGGATAGCCGACAAAGCCTCTCTAACAAATGCACTGATGAAAATTGAGGGGCTCGATGGTCCAGTGACATTGCCAACCTCCCAGAGAGTTTTGGACGGTGGCCGGCTAGTCCACAAAATCTCGTGGACTGCTGGATCCACATACTCTGAGGTGGCAGGATCTTACGTAGATTAGGTCACAAGACATTTCGGCCAGGCAGCGGTAGTTTTTAACTCTTACACTGATACAATAACGACGAAAAACTGCACACAACTGAAGAGAACCAAAGGCTTGTCGTGTCCAACGATTCAATTCTCTCCTAACATGAAGATTGTCAAAAGTAAGGAAAAATTTCTGAGAAATCACAAAAACAAACAACGCTTTATCAACCTACTTGCTGAGAGGCTGGCGAAAACAGAACGCAAAGTTCTACACGGTCAGGATGATGTCTTAGTTCTGCGAACTAAGTTCAGGCTGATGTCGTAGTTGTACGAACTGCAGTCAGTTGCGCTGAGACTTCGTCAACCAGTTTAATTGGCAATGATACCGACCTATTAGTCCTTCTGCTGTACCATGCCAAGCTTGATGCATGTGATATCTTTATGCAGACAGACACACATGGAAATAACAGACGAGTGTACGACATAAAAAGAATCAAGAACAAACTAGGAACCGAAAACAGCAGAAAATCTACTCGTTTGCCACGCAATGTCTGGCTGCGATTCAACATCTAGACTTCACGGCATAGGGAAACCAGCAGTGGTTTCCTTGTCACTTAAAGATGGGATTCTTAAAGATGCTTGGAAGACCTTCATGACATCAGGATCCAACCACCAGGAGATCGCAGAAGCTGGAGAGAAAGCTTTGCTCCGCATCTACAAAGGGAAAAGCAATGAGAAGACCCTGAAAGATGTTCGGGTGCGAGCATTTACAATGCGGGTTGCAAGTGCAATTGCTTTCGTTCAGGTAGAGCGGCTTCCGCTGACTTTGGCTGCCGCAAAGTACCACTTTTACAGGTGGTATTTGCAAATAATGAAGTGGCAAGACACATCCGATTCACTAAAACCCGAAGAGTGGGGTTGGCGCCTCTCTTCGTCACGGAATATATATCTTCCCATAATGACGGATACTTCACCAGCACTGGAGAACCTGCTGAAGTGGTGCGGTGCAAGTGCACCAGCAGGTGCGAGACGCTCAGATGCAGCTGCTGTGGGAACGGTTTGCCCTACAGCTTTGCCTGCGGGGAGTGTAAAGGGGCGTTATGTGCTAATGCTTCAGCAAGACAGGATGGGGATGATAACGAAGACGAGCAGGATGAAGAATTAGCTTTAAATTGTGCTTTAAAATCAAAATGTTCTTGTGATTAATTTACCTGAGTTCTAAACGTTCCTCTTTATAACTGATTGATCTGAAGTTTTGATCTCGATTAAAGAAGTGGTTTTTCAAGATGTTATACTTAGCAACGCCTCATATTACAAGCCCCTTAGAGGTGAAAATGAGGTAAATAGTAAAAAAAACCTGCTTTTTGACCTCATATCTGGCAATACGGTACTTTATTTGATAAGAAATGATCCTGTAGCCACAGGAATCCGGCAAATAATAACCTGCGTACTTTATCCCCCTCGTTCCTTGAAGGTGAAAATTGATACTGGGGTATGAAAAACTTGATTTCTGACGTCGGATTCGGATTTGTCATGCTTGATTTGATAGAAAACGACCACTTAATCCCAAAAATACGTCCAAATAGAAATTTTAATTTTATCCCCATCAAGGGGTGGTTTCGGTTAGTTGTGCAAGGGGGATTTGAAGGTTTTTTTTTGTGTGATCAAGCTGATTTTTTTGAACATTTTGGTGCCAGAAAAAATTATGCTGCAATTTCCCCGAGGTCAAACCGTATTTTCCCACAACTACTACTGAAAAGGGGCTAATTGATTTGATGAGTGGTCCAGAATTGGCAATTACTATGCTACTAGGATTAAAGTTATAAATTTACTAATCAAATTAAATGAAAATTTAATTAACCGAATTTATTAATCAAAATTTCGCTTTTCATATCAATATAGTACATCTTTTCGCTTTTTAAAGTTTGATATATTTTGTTTAAATTACAGAATTCACAATTTTTAAAAAAAAGTTCATTTTTGTCTTTCTACTCCCGCCATATCTATTTAGTACATGATCGACGTCTACCTCAATATTTTGGTGAACGTTTACGATGTTTATGACGCCCCTACCTGGATCCGCCATTGGATATTGCTGCTATGCTCTTATAACAACCTGTATACGGACGGAATTTTCTGATTCAGTTCACCTTAAACCCTTAAAATTCCATATAAATTTCACCTTCATATCCTTAAGCATAAGTGAAGTAGCAGTCAGAGTAAAGTATTGGTATTACTTGTGGCAGTATTAATAGTAATTGTGGTAGAACTAGGAGCAGCAGAAGTAGTAACATATTGCCTTTTGGTCAGTAGAACACACGTTTCATCAAGTTCTGGAAGTTTCAACTTAATACAATTAGCCTCTGCTATGATAATGCTGATATATCGTGCGGGCATGTTCTTCTTCTTCAAAGAAGAACTAAAAGCAAATGAGTGTGGACTGATAATTTAATGTACATGTATTTATTCCTTAAGGCCTTAATAATTATTTTTTTAAGTTAAAACAGTAAAAACATCTAAGATATATTTTGTTCCTAGTAAAGTGTAAATTTTGTTCTGGTCTTCAGAAGGCATGGGGGGCAGCCCTACTAATGTTGATTTTTTGCAATAACTTTTGCAATGACAAATACTGTATGTATGTAAACAATCAGTTGATTGCACAATTTACAGCCTTGTCCCAAGGGCTATGGAATCTTGTTATCCCGGAGGCATAATTATTGGACCTTCCAACTATGGTGAAAAAAATTTATATCTCAAAATGTTTATTGGATGTATTTGGGGGAATAAGGGTTGTAACGGGTTGCTTACAGCAAACCGTTTTTGACTCTTGGAAATGGCACTAGAACTTTTAATTTTCAATCACAGGAAACCTTTCCGAAGCTTCTGTGATAATTCTGTCCATACAAAGTGCTTTAGTGGAAAATAATAAATAAATAAAAAAAACAACACATAGAGTCTACATCGTTCTTAATGCGCTGCCTATGATCTATCTTCCTTTTAAATTTGAATTACTATATAGATTTATTTCTACTCGCCTTTGCCTTAATTTGCATCTTTACTTTTCTTTGAAAGACAATTTTTAATCTATTTAATAAAAAAACAGATGCGGATGAACGAGACGTAAAGAAGACTTTGAAAAGATATACCTACCAATCTAAACTTTCAAATATGACATCAATATATCTCTCCTTCAAATATACGCGACAAATAGACAACCTACACAAAGACTAAAGGAAAATCTAAAAAATACTGTAATTATTTGCAATCTTGCAAACCGCTCTTTCTTAGTTTTGACCTAAAATACCAGCTTCATTAGAAAAGGTAAAAGTCAACTCGGGTGTTTGATTTTTTGAACCTTCCAACGCATTTCTGTGGCTGACCAATCGAAAACAAGATTGAAAACCCAAGAAATAATTTATAGATATCCCAGTCTCTTTTTCAGACAAAATAATTTTTAAGATTCAACCCTAATTCAGCAGTATATCTTGCTTCAATATAATTCATGTACTAGTGACCCCCTTAGCAACGCAATGGGAAAAGAGCAAATGAATCCTGGGTTGTCAAGTTGAGATGGTTTAATGTCCGTCTTGCTGCATACAGTATCGATTGTCTAGTGGGAGTTCCAGCCTCAAATTCTTTAAATAAAATATGCTACTTCAAACTCGAACTATTCCAGTATTTTTGCCAAGCAAGAGATTAATTTGTATTAAATTTCAGAAACCTGTTTCGTATTCAAATGATCCACATATGATAATGCGACTTGCCACTTGACTAGTTTCACATTATTGCTTACTAGAAGCTATGTTTCGGATCATAGGATATGCGACAATATATTTACTTTTGTTATTAGTTTCATGTTTTGAAGTGATTGCTCAAGGTCTGAACTGTTTGCTTATTTAGTCATATGTGTCATGTGTCATATTTGCTTATCTATATGCAATACCAACAAAGAAATGGTGTCATTTAGTGGGGGGAGGGGGTCATGGGGAAGCCATATATCCTCGGATTTAAAAAATACCTTTTTAGGGTTTTTTCATTGAAAAATACCTTTTTTCAAACCCCAGCCACTTATACGACCAACCATTCCATTAAAACTTTGTATGACCCCAGGGCAAATATTACAACCCATACCCTAGGGCTATGGTGGGTTTCACCTGCCCTGAGGCATTGTTATATGATCTTTGGACTATTTTGAACAAAATGGCTATCTCACAATATTGATCAGGTGAGTTTGGGGAAAAGGGTGTTGAGGAGGATAGTTGCCCTCCATCACTTTTGACTCTAAATTTCCAATTAAATGAGCCTCCTCTAAACTTTATACGACGACCCCTTCCGTTAAAGCCATATATGGGCCCGGGGCACCATTTATAATACTTACCCCCAGGCTCTGAGGGGTTGATTTAACACCAAATGCCTTGTTATATAGTCTTTAGACTATTTTGAACAAAATGGCTGCCTCAAAATTTCTATCGGGTGTATTTTGAGAAAAGAGGACGTGGGGGACTAGGTGCCCTTCGATCATTTTTGATTCTTAGAAAGGGGAACTTTAGATTGCCAATCTAATGAGTCTCTCCAAAGTTTATACGACTACCCCTTTCATAAAATTGTATATGTTAATAATAGGCAACTAGTAGAACTTCTGACCCTTGCCCTGAGGGCAGTATGGGGTCATCCTCCTCAAAGACATAATTACTAGTTCTTACAACTGCACTGAACAAAGTGGATATCTGAAAGTTAGTTTAGGAAAATGATGAATATGGGGGCCAGTTACCTTCTAATCACTTTCAATTATTACAAATTGTACAATTTCCAATTGAATTATCCCCTTTTGAAGTTTCTAAGGCAACTCTTTTTATGCGAAGTGCCCCGGTATAAAAAAAAAATAAATACATTATGTCCACGTCACTTTTTAGATTGGTAATGGTAACAATGATTTGCCTCCTAATGGGTCCGATTTATTCGTTCATTGTGATTTTTGTTCATAGTGTTGCGAGAGCAACACTTTGGTTTTATCGTTTTTTTCTTTTTTTTCTTTTTTTTCATAGCACCCTGATTTCAGCTTATTCCTAGAAATTGGTAAGGGTCTAACCCCTGCAGTTTGTACGGAAGATGTGGATCCTAGGCCGGATTGATGAATATGACTTTGCATTTTGGAGAGCTTCGTAGAGCTCTTGCTTGGGGCCATAAAGGATGGTTTATGCTTGTCCTTGAGCCAGAGCCTATAGTGTGTGAAGTGACTGGGAGTCTTATAGTCTATGTTAAACAGAACTATCTGTAGTTATGCAATCCCGCTTTCGTTTCATCAAACTATGTTTCTGCTTCCGAGTGGAAAGCTCTGTTCTAGTAGGCAAGCAGGTAGGCACCAGTTTCAAATTGAAAATGGACTAAAATCTATAATTGTCAAATATATGCGGCAGTCACTTGGTCCCACAGCCAATATATCTTCTTTGAGTGATAAATAGAAAAATTTACAGAAAAAAAAGTGAATACCAAAAGTGCTGCCATCTATTGTTTCTACCCATTTCTGCATCATTTGGTTGTTCGCACTTGGGATTGCGGTAGAGAAATAGTATCAGATGTGGCTCTTAAACTTTAAAAGTTCTCTCATTGCTAAAGAAATTAGAGTTTATCCTTTGCTCCTTTCTAAATGATGACGTTAGAAACTTGGCCTATGGCAAAAAAGTCAACTTTTGAACTAAGACTAAGACAGATTTTTTTTTTTCGACGGCAGTCGATAGCTCCTGATGAGTTAATACAAGTATATGTCATCCATTTTTTGGTAGAAAAATTCCTTCGTGAGGTATAACAGTTTGAAAGTTTAAAAGGGTTGACAACTTCAGAAGTAAGGTACACACTGAATCCAAAAATAGGCCAATACAGAAATGGTATCAAATATGCCTCTTAAACTTTAAAAGTTCTCTCATTGCTAAAGAAAGCCGAGTTTATCCTCTGCTTTCTAAGTGATGACGTTAGAAACTTGGCCTACGGCAAAAAAGTCAAGTTTTGAAGTAAGACAGACAGATTTTGTTTTTAGACGGCTGTCGTTAGCTCTTGATGAGCTGATCAAAGTATATGGCATCCATTGTTCGGTAGAAAAATTCCGTCATGAGATATACCAGTTTGAAAGTTTAAAGGGGTTGACACTATCAGTAGTAAGGTAAATACTGAAACCAAAAATAGGCCGATATCAATTGTGAGATATATAGGGAAGTTTTCAGCAACAGTCGGCTGTTAGCTCATAATCATCTTCGGCAATGAGGCAGTTGTAACTTTTGCTAGTTGGTGTACCTATTATTTGTTTCCGGTGTATTTGATGGTAGGACCAATTTGGTTCCAGTGGTAAGATATGTACGAGGTAAGTAACAATCGGCTGTTAGGCTACAATAATCTTCAGCGACGAGGGGTTTGCTACTTTTGCGAGTTGGTGAACCTAGTATTTATTTGAAGATCCTTACAGTTTAACAACTTCAGCGTTTAATCGAAGCAAGGAAACAAAACCAAAGTGTTGCTCTCGCGACGCTTTACTTAGCGAAGCCGAACAAAGGTTGCCGCAACAGCTCACGTTGCCAATGCAACGTAGATCTAGTTTTAAATTTGAATAGTTCTTATACTTCATTTACTCTTAACATTTTCTTGAAAAATGTCTTTTTGTTTTTTTAAGTTAATTGCGAAGCAAAGCCATAAAATCATGATGTGCTTAATCCCATGTAGCTACAAGTGGCACAGTTACATTTCTGCTATTGAATACTTTTGTAAAGCTACATTTTTCTTTAAGGAATTTAATTGAAGGGTTGAAACTTATTCCCACAAGAAACTTTTTGCTTCGCAGATTGTTCAAAATTTATCGACGAAGCTACCTTTCTTCAAACATTTTTTTAAAGCTTGTTTTGTTGTTTTCAATCAATAGGGGGGGGGGCAAAAGAAGGAACATGCAGTAAAGAGGATTTTCCACCTCCGGTTCCCGGTTTTCAACCATGACGATGGTATACTACTACTGCTAACTGGTCACCGCAGAACCAAGCTGGTTCTGCGGTGATCCCTTTTAGGGGGACTTTTTAGCGGCGGGGGGATGGTCAGGGCGAGGGGGCTACGTGGGAGGACCTTTCAATGGAGGAATTCATCATGAGTGAAGGGAATTACCATGAAGGATTTTCTAGCATTATTTAAAAAAAATGAGAATTTTTTTTTCAACTGGAAGTAAGGCTTAAAACGAAACATTGAAACTTAAAACGAACAGAATTTATTACGTTTATAAGGGGTCTCGTCTCCTCCTCAATACTTCACTCTTTACGCTAAAGTATTTTTAGTAATTTCAATTATTTATTCTACGGCCTTTGTGAATCAGGAGTCATTCTTAAAGAATTCGGAAAAAATTTAAGCTTTAGTGTAAAGAGCGAGGTATTGACGAGGGGGCGAACCCCCTAATACATGTAATAAAAATATAGAAGTTCTTTACGTAAGTTAACTTGTAAATTACGTATATCTATTACTAATAAAAACGTTCGTAAAATAAAAAATTCTAGTTGCCTTTTTAAGTAACCAAAAATTGGAGGGCAACTAGGCCATCACCCCCAACGTTTTTTTTTATCAAAATCGTCCCATCAAAACTATGAGAAAGCCATTTAGCCAAAAAATTAATATACTAATTTTGTTTTAATTATTCATTTGCGGTGAGCCAAAATCAAAACATGCATCAATTCAAAAACGTTCAGAATTTAAATAAAAAAACAAGCTTTTTCAACTGAAAGTAAGGAGCGACATTAAAAAGTAAAATGAATTAGAAATTATTCCGTATATGAAAGGGTTGTCCCCTCCTCAACGCCTCGCTCTTTACGCTAAAGTTTTTATTGTTTTAAAAAGTTTAGTTGTGAGAATGAGTCAAATTTTAGCGTAAAGAGAGAGGGGCTGAGGAAGGGACAACCCCTTTCATATACGGAATAATTTCTGTTCGTTTTAAGTTTTAACGTCATTCCTTACTTTCAGTTGAAAAAACTTGTTTTTATTTTTTATTTAATTCAAACTCAAAACGACCGGGAAGTCCTTTAAAAGAATAATTGAAATCCAAAACAAAAAGAAATACAATAAAAAATCACAGAGAAAAAGTCATACAGTAGGTACTAATATAAATGAACAAATAAGCCTTAAAATGAGTTAGACTTAAATATGCAAATCAAGTTTATAACGAACAAAATTTATAACTAAAATTATTTTTAGCATATATGGATACCAAAATTTATCGGACTACAGTATAGTCTAAAATGCCCTTTCTAGGCTTTACTATAAAGCTTATCGACTTTTTTATTAACAAGCTGAAACGAACGTGAACAATTTATCGTAAAAAGACCTAACGAAATAATTAGTGGAAGAAAATCACTATTCAGGAACGACCAGACCAGGTAAATTGGGACCTGTCTTCCATACGAAAAAGTATGCAAAATAGCATTGATATTAGAAACAATTCATCAACTGTCAATTCTTGGATTTTTAAATATGGCAATTGTTTTTAATTTCAAAACTTTTTCCGGGTTTGAATAATTATTACTTTCGACCTTAACTTACATTACTAAACTGAAATGGGCTTCCTCTGTAAGTACAATTTAAAGTACCAAGGATATTAAAAATCTATATCTATATATATAAAAATAAGTTGTCTCTGTGTGTGTGTGTCGAGTGACGTCATGTTTGTGGGTCGACTGACGTCATGTTTGTCGACTGACGAAATTGCACACCGGGACATCGGGACACAAATGACGACCGGGACATAGGGAATATAAATGACGACCGGGACACTTTAAGAGAAAGCGACCGGGACACAAGGAATGTTCGATTAGCAATCACCATCAACAAAGCACCGGGACACAAATGACGACCGGGACACAGGGAATATAAATGACGACCAGGACACCCAAAGAGAAATTACAGACCGGGACACCGGAACACAAATGACGACCGGGACAAAAATGACGACCGGGACACCGGGAGACAGGGAATATAAATGACGACCGTGACACTCAAAGAGAAATTACAGACTGGGACACCGGGACACAAATGACGACCGGGACACAGGGAAACAACAACAACGGGGACGCCGGGGCACAGGGGGATATATAAATGACGACGGGGGCACAGGGAATGTTCGATTAGCAATCACCATCAACAAAGCTCAAGGGCAATCATTAGAATAATGAGGTATAGATCTGAATACAGATTGTTTTCCCCATGGAAAATTATATGTTGCATGTTCAAGAGTCGGTAAACCTGACAAATCTATTTATATGCACAGACAATAGGACAGCCAAGAATGTTGTATATTCGCAAGTTTTACGTAGTTAAATATATATATATATATATATATATATATATATATATATATATATATATATATATATATCTATATTCACAGGTGGGACACAGGGACACAACTACAATGGCGCGTAACTAATATGGCGCGTAACGACTTACGCACGCGGGGGGGCTTGGGGGCGCGAAGCCCTCCCATCAACTCGGTGTTGGGGTGGCGCGAAGCGCCACCCCAACAGCTAGTATAAAATTATTTTTTAAATTGGTTTAGTGGGAATCTACATAGTCACAGATGTCTTAAAAGGTAAAGAAAAACAGGAAATTTAATTTTAAACGGAAAGATTTTCTATATGCTGCTGTGCAGTTTTAACATTTAGCGGGGGCAAAGTTAGAAAATTTGGAAGATGCGTAGGAAATCAGCAGAAAATGAGTGGGAAAAATATATCATTATGGAACTATAGAAAGTTCTTTCCTGATTTCCTGAAAGTTCTTTCGCAAAAGACAGACGCTGCTATTAATTGGCAAATAACAGCGTAAAAAAACAGTGATGTAAAATTATTTAACAACTTGTTACCGGTAAAATTGTAGTTTATGTTTTTGTTGCTATCTTGGAGGGCTGGTGAGCTAGGTAAATGAAACTCAGAATGCATCATGAGCATTTATGATATCATGATAAAATATTTTGAAGAAATAGCACTTTGCAAAGTCAAATTAAATAAAAGAAACATTTAAATAAAAAAATAAATTAAATAAATAAATATAAGAATAAACTAAAAGATGAAAAAACGAGGAAAATTTTTGGACCACCATTCATAGTCCATATTCAGAGTCTAAAGCTTGTTCACAATAAGATTTCACTAATAACAAGATTAGCTAGTGTTAATTTGAGCCAGTTAGAATTTTCCAGCCAATCAGATTTTTCATAGAATCTTCTGGCTGGCTGCTCATTGGCTCAAACTAGTGCTAGCTAAATCTTGATTTTAGTAAAATCCCATTATGAATAGTCTTAACAAAAAAGAATAAAAAAAGATTTCATTACAAAAACAAATATTTACAAATAATTTACAAACACATTTACAAACAATAACAAGAACCTCCACTCTTTCTCCCGCCAAAAAGCAGTGAGCTTAGATGAGCTTTTGTAATCGTCATATTATAAAGATGGAACCTTGCAAAATAAATCTTCGGTTCAAAGGAGGCTCAAGAAGGGTGTTTTGAGCCTTGTACCTTTGATCAATCCCAGCCTATATGGTATTAAAGATCTGGAAATCTATTTCCTAATTTTACTTAAAGCCTAGATATGGCTTTTAAGGCTCTAGCTTTTATGGCTCTAGTAAAATAACAGGTATAAAGGATTTATCCTGACTAAAAAAAATAGAAAAATATTGAAAATCCAAAATTAAGGTAAAATGTGTTTTGAGCGATATTAAATGGGTAAAGACCCGTCATATATCTGCTAAGCCCCGGAAATAAGAAAAGAGTAGGTGTGCTGCTTAGCAATACCTTCTGAGGATATATTTTAAGGTTTTGAATTCCTGACAGTTGAAGAAGCAAGTTCAAACTTTCAGGACTTTCTCAATTTTTGGGGGGAGGGAGCTGGTGATGGTGATAAGAGGAAATTTTCAGGGATAAGGTAATTACTTCAAGTAATACTGCATTATCTGATGCGTATTTCTTATAAGTATTAGCAAGAATATATTATATAAGAACTTGAATTTTGTCAGTCAGCCTGAGCCATGCTGGCAACTTTGTCAAATTTGTCATTGGATGCCATTCCAGCAACTTCCATAGGCTACATAAATAGAGAACCTTGTTATTATTCCAGATGACTGCGGAATTTATCCAGATGGCCTTTTCCTTGCTGACAGGATTGTAGGTGGAACAGGAACAGAGGACGGTGAGGTTCCATGGCTTGTTTCTATTTCGTTTCAGGGACAGCATAAATGTGGTGGCTCATTGATCTCCAGTAAATATGTCTTGACAGCAGCTCATTGTGTTGATAGGTAAGCAAGAAAAAGAAAAAAGCCTAAAGTTGATTAAAGCAAAATAAGTAGAAAAGAAAATTAATTATTTTGTTAAAGTAACGAAATAAAATTATTTTATGAAATTATTAAGTCAATATAGCTGAACTATTACTTAATTAATATACCCTTCTTTCATAGTGTTTGAGTTTACCAACTATATATGAAGACTTATTGGAGTAAAAAACTGGGCGAGAATTCAAATGAAAAAGAAGAAGAATAAAGACGAAAGGAAAAGAATAGACCAGACTCTTGCACAAGCCTTTTCTGGAAAAGCTGCGAACTTTGAAAAATGTTTGAAAATATTCGATGATGCTTCGTCTTCTTTCTGAACGTGTTTTTGACCTGTCCAGATGATTAGAAACATATTTGATTGAAAATTTTTAATCTGTTGGATATAAAATATTATTTTAAAATTATCTATGAATGCGAATAACAAATGATAGTAAACAGGATAATAATAACCTGTGTAGTCACCTAGTCAAGTGCTACTTTAAAGGTTTTTCCATTATTTTTAAACTCAGACTACGAATCTTAGTCATAAAATACCGTAATGAACTGTTACTTAATAATTTACTCTCAGCCTCCTTCGGAGCTTCTTTGAGGAGAAGCTTTCATCTGTATATTGTTCTATATATGGTTATTTGACAATTAATTTTTTCTGCAAATTATGATGAAAGTGCTGTTTTTTTAATGTTTTATATGCGATGTTCAGCAATTCAAAAGTCGACAATTCAAAAAGCAGTATGTGACAATCTTCGTGGATGTGAAAAAGTCGTGCAATCAACACTTCTTGGTCTGCGAAACTGGTGGAAATGAGCTTATAACACGTTTTAGGTGGATTATAAAATTGATATTATCTCAAGAACGAAAGGGATTTGAGAATTCAAATTAAACAATCGATCCGTCATATCTGATTTCAGTAGATTCGATACACAATCATTTGTATCGGATTATTTCCCCAAACCACACATTGCACTCCCGGCTGAAGGCAGAAAATCAGAAGATCAGTAACTGCGCTATGCAGGCCATTCGTCAGCATACGAAATGTTAAGAAAGAAAACTTAAAATGTCTGACTCATTTTTGACCGATATTTCACATAATGCCTTTTATTTTTCCTGAATCCTATAGTGTCTATAGTATTTTAAAGTCCTTGAGATGCTCTGTTGAGATATACTGAGTTTAATATTGTTCATTTTATGATTCTATGAAGTTATTTTGTTAATACTAATTCAGAACAAGCCGAATTTTTCGCATTCTTTTTGCATGTAAAGATTCAAAATTTTCTTCAAATCTTTTGCATACATAGGCGCATAAATCTATGCAAACTATATAAAGGTCTTCGTTCTTGGGATGAATTTTCTAAATTCATTATTTAACATTGTCAGTAAATTTTTAGCACAGGAACTCATACCCGTGTTTTCTCGTTAATATTCACTGATAAAAAAGATGGGGCAAATTTTCAGAAATTGCCTATTTCCTAGACAGACGACTTGGTTTCAGGTACACTACTAATATCACATTCATACAGTAAATAAAAAAAATAATACTGTAAATAAATAAAATAATGTATACAGTAAACAAGAAAAGAATGACTTACTTTCGTTAAACCTTTCATGCTTACATATAAATTCACGTGTTGCATGTGCCAAATATTTTGCTTCCCTTTACAGAAATACAGAAAACAGTTGGGAGCATTTTTTCAATTTCAGAATTGTTTTTTTTTAGGTCCAAGCCGAACGAATTACGCTTGGTTATGGGCATAGATAATCTTGTGAATTCTTCTTTTCACAAACAGGAATATTCAATAGAAAAAATTATACTTCACCAATCCTTTCGTCGTGGTGTTGGACGAAAAGTAACTGTGAATGACATAGCTCTACTAAAAATTGCTGAGGAGGTGAAACTAAGCGAGCATCTATGGTATATATGTTTACCATCAGATGAATTGGATAAATTAGAGGGGACAAAGGCAACTGTGTCAGGTGAGTGTCAAGCAAACTATAGTAATACGAATACTAGCTTAATTATTGTGTTGATATTAAATTTTGTCAGAGGACAGCCGAAATCCCATAATTATGCGTTTTATGCAAGGAACTTATAATTTCTATTTTACTTAATAATAAAAAAAACAAGTTTTTTCAACTGAAAGTAAGGAGCAACATTAAAACTTAAGATGAACAGAAATTATTAGGTAAATTAGGGGGTTCTTTCCTCGTCAATGCCTCGTTCTATACGTTAAAGTTTTTTTTGTACTTTCAAAAGAGATATTTATTCTGATTATAAATATAACTTTTACTTTATTTACTTTTATTTAAGAACGTTTTTATCGGTAATAAATATACGTAACTTACGAATTAACTCATGTAATGAACTTCTATATTCGTATATTTTTATTACGTATATGAGGGGGTTCACCTCCTCGTCAATACCTCGCTCTTTATGCTGAAGTTCGAATTTTGTTCCAATTCCTTACGCATGAACCCTGAATCACAAGGATTTTGATTAGAACAAATAGCTCTTTTGAAAGTATTGAAAAAAGTTCAGTTTAAAAAGGACGAGGCATTGACGAAGGGTTGTTCCTTGCTTTCAGTTGACAACCTTGTTTTATCATTTAATTTCTGATCGTTTTTTAAATAATGGGGTGCCCCCCTCAGGGAACATACCCTTCCCCCATGAAACATTCCTCCATGGAAAGATCCTTCCATGTAGCTTGCTCCCCCTGACCCACCCCCTACTAGAAAAAAATCCTCCCTGAAACGTCTCTATACTTCTCAATAACCCATACTATATGTAAATAATGAGCAAAGTTCACAACTTGTACCCCTTCCCCTGGGGCCTGTAGTTGATTAAGCCATTCTCAAAGACATATTTATTAGACTTTTCGACTATGCTGAACAAAATAGCTATATAAAAATTTTGATCGGGGTGACTTTGGGAAAAAATGAGCGTGGGAGGGGGCCTAGTTGCGCTCCAATTCTTTTTGTCTCTTAAAAAGGGCACTAGAAATTTTAATTTCCGTTTGAACGACCCTTTTTGCGATATTATAGGACCACTGGGTCGATACGATCAACCACAGGAAAAAAACAGATAAAAAAATAACAACAAATAAACTCGCCGTGATCTTTCTTCTGGCAAAAAATACAAATTCCACATTTTTGCAGATAGGAGCTTGAAACTTCTATAGTAGGATTCTCTAATGCGTAGAAAATGATAGTGTGATTTTCATTGAGAATCTATGACTTTTATGAGGTAAAGGAAGAGGTAATAAGGCAAATATTCTCAGGCTCGTAGCATTTGATGGGTAAGACTAAACTTGATGATACTTACATATTTGAAGTCAACATAAAAAACCAATTCTTTTGACGTGTCTATTGGTATCAAAATTCCGTTTATGGAGTTTCAGTTACTGTTGAGCAGGGTTGTTTCTTACTTACAGTTCGTAACCACGAACTGTTTGATTAATGATTAACCACAGATTGTTGTTTTTTTTTGTTAGTCCTGACCTTAAAACTAAGGTTAAAGCATGGTAGTCGAATCACCTCTCCATGTAGCTAAAAACGAAGCATCCACCTGTCAATATTGGTACTCAAGAAATTGAAAGCCATCTAAAATTTGGTATGCCGGCTACTAATTTTGGCGCTTATGAAAGTCATTAAAGTAATATAAATAACATGATAGTGTATTTGATGGGTACCGATGACACCATTACTTTAAAAAAAGTTGTTTTGCTATGAAAACACAAGTCAACAATATAGATGTAATGAAACAGGAATTGAATGCTTGTTTACGTAATACCTCGAAACCCTACCCTCAAAAGATATGAAAGGCACTAAGAGTAAAATATTTTAGCGCGCTTCAGTGTATTAATGGCAGTTCTAAACAAAAATGCGGGAAAAAATTTCATTTCACCCCTTGGACACCAATTTTTTTAAATATAATGACTGTATATCAATTTAATGAACTTCCTATGGTACCAGAATTAGCATGCTACTATCGTAGTTTAAGGTTGCTTTGAGAGCTATAACTACTACTACTACTAACAAGTCACCGCAGCAACAGGTCGCCTGAAGTCAATACAGCTACACAAACTCCTCATCCATCTTAATCTATTCAAAGCCTGTCTCTTCACACACTCCCAGAAAGTTCCCATTTTCCTTAAATTTTTTCTTACGACATCCTCCCACCCTAACCGAGAACGACATTTAGCCCTAAACAGTAGACCGAAAACTAAAATCTCTGGCAACCTGTCATTGATAATTCGCAGAACAAGCCTTGACAATCTCAACCTTTCTCCAACTATAGCCCTAGAAAGTGGGATTGAACTAAACTTTTCGTACAGCCTAATATTCAAAATACGGTCAATCAGTCGGGTACCCAAAACGATCCATAGGCAATTTCTCATATAAAAATCTAGCAAATCTTCCTCCGTTTTTTGGAGCGACCATACTTCAGAACCATACTTGGCCGCTGTTATCACTCTTGCTTTCAATATTCCAATCTTGTTTCGCAAACTTATCTTCCTATTGTTCCAAACTTTTTTCTACTGTGAAGAAACACCCTGGGTCTCGGTTATTCAAGTTTTAACATATTGACTGCACCTTAACTAATAGTATCACTGTGTTTTTACTAACGATACTACCAAAGCAAGTGAAGTTGTCCACTTGATCGATCTTTTCGCTGCCCAACGAAACCTTTTCGTCTTCACTTGCTCCTGGTCTTCCCGACTTAGTCCTCTTAACATTAAAGTTTCAACCTATTCTAGCAGCATGAACTTACAAAACCTCTAAATGTTCATTCATTTTGCTCGCATTTTCATCTAGGATGCTTAAATCATCAGCATAATATAAGTCCAGGAAAGTTTTATTTTCCCACTTTGTTTCGTGTCCTCCAATTGTCTTTGCTTTGCTCTTTAAGACAAAATCTATCTAAAAGATCCATACAAATGGGAATAGAACACAACTCCTGATTTTATACTAAACCAGGTACTAACTTCATTCCCTACCTTAACCGGAGCAGTGTTATTATCGTGCATAGTAATAATCACTTTGATGATTTATCTGGTATTCATACAAGGATAAAACTTTCGCTGGAGATCTTCTATTAGCTGAATCAAAAGTTTACTCATAATTTATAAAACTGAGGACTAAAGATGTCAGGCACCAGGCACCTCTCAATTGTTAATTTAAGAGTAAAAATTTGGTCGAAATATCCTCTACCCTTCCTAAAACCTCACTGTTCTTCTCTTAAAACTTCGTCTAAAAAGTATCACAATGCTAAGTAATTTGCTACCTACAGAAATCAGGCTAATGTCTCTATAATTACCACACTCACTCTTATCACCTTTCTTATACAGCGTTATAATTGGGGTTTCCTAGAATCGCTAGGTGCTTCCCTTTTTTCAAAATCAAATTCATAATCTTCAATAATTTATTCCTACCTGACCTATCTTCCTATACTTCCAAAACTTTTTTCAACTGCGAATAAAACAGCCATAGCCTTGGCTATTCTACTTCTAAAATCTTCAAGACAAATTGCTAGGTACTTTTCCTTTTTTTAAATCATATTCTTAATCTTCAGTAAATTATTTCTAACCTCATAACCACTATATTTAAGAAATTCATTTGCCACACTGTCAGCACGTTGGACCTTATTATGTTCAAATCCCTTTAAAACTATCATAATGCCTCCTCACAAAATAGATCTTTCTTCATATCAAAAGTTTTGCAAACTTTTCATTCTCCTCTATATCTTTGCCTGTAGTTCGATCCTGGTTTAGCACATTCTCAGAATGTTACATCTATCTCCCTTGAACTCTTTTCCTATCACTAATTGTTTCCACGTTTTCATCTTTAATTGGGACAAGTCCATACTGACTGCTCTCTCTCAATTTATTAAAATACCAGCACCATATTATACTTTTATGCCGTCTAGCCACATCTTCCACATCCTCGGTAATTTTATCCATGGCCTCCATTTCACGCTTCCTTAGTTTATATTTAAATTATTTCTCCACTTGCTTTACATTCCTCATATTTTCATATGATCTATCACACAGTTCTTGTACATGCCCCTTCTCCTCTTTATTAAACATAAAAGCATTTTCACGAAAATTCCTAGCTACGTTCCTAACTTTCTTCTCTGTGACATCATCAGCCATATTCCTAAAATTCTTCCTGCCACCTTCTACATTGTCAAATTTTAAAGTCTCTAGTTTAGCGTATAGCTTTTCCTGGAAAGCTTCTTTTCAATTCGCATCCTGGAGCCTACCAACACGTTCCCACCTTCCCAGAATGTAGTTACCCTGAGAGGCAGACTGGGTCGGGGAAGAGGGGAAATTGCCCCAAAAGACAGTCAGTTTTGAGCCGTTTCAGGCGGTTCATATTTTCTGTGTACAGAAGTGCATCCAACACAATGTTCAAAAAATTCCGCTTGGCAATTTTTTGGCTGTGTTATTATAGGCCTACGTACTTACTTAGCTTAAATAGCAGCATCCTGCCTTAGGAAGGGACGGACGCTCATTTCAAACAGGCTCGTTAATGGGCTGAAATCTGATAAATTTAACTCGGATGCTGTCACTTGACTCAGGGACCGAATCGTTATGTGTTATTGTGTGCCCGAATCCGTTACAAGCTAGTAGGAAAGTCTGTGCTGGAGCGTCAAGGTGTTCTATTGGGATGTGTAAATGATAAATCTGTCTCGTTTTCTTAAGTCAAAGTATTTTAGATTAGAAAAAGTGCAACAATTTGGCAATGGTGATAATCAGTTTTTAACTTTTGATACGATGGCAAAGTTAAGGGAGGTGTGGAAAAACTTAGACTGAAGGGAAGAAAAGAACTTTCTGAGGCTGGAAAAGACCCAAAACAGAGAAATTTATCATTTATACGGAGAACTATAGTCAATAAAATTTTTGCCGCTTTTTTAAATTGTAAGCTAGGATTCGAAGTTTTTTTCTCAGTTGGTTTTAGATTCTAAGCATTTTTTTCGCAGGACTGTCACTGTTCATTACTTAGGGGCAGATCTTATATTAAACATTTTATCATTTGGCTAAGGCTGTGTCCGGTATACCATTTCTATTGGTAAGATTATTTTTCAAATTAGATGCTTAGGCGACCATAGCTCGGGCAGAACCCCATCCCATCAAGGGCTATTGAGTCAATCCCATGAGTCAATCCATGAGGTTTAACATTTGTGTTTTTCTGCCATTTCTTTCTCCGGTCTCGGGAGATTAGGCCTGACCAAATGACGCCTAATAAAAAAAACTTCTTTTCTTCGGCTATTTTTCAGGTTTCAGTTTCATAAAACCAAAGGGGAATGATCAGTCAGGATTTTATTTTCACCGTCCTTGGATTTTGGAAAATTTCTATCTGGTCATTAAACCTTGGTAAAACTGGTTTTTGTTGACGGATGGATGAAAAGTGAATTTGAACCAAAATTCAGCATCCTGGTTTTAATGCCTGCGACATTTTACAGAAATCTTAAGAAATCACCCTACCTTTGCTGTTTGTTATTCTTATGCTTGTATTTTATTTTTTATAGTCATATAGTAGAAGCACAAGACATCAACCCAGTTTCAACAGACTGCGAGCCAATATCGTCAAATACGGTGATGCCTCCGGACCAGTGGAGCCAGTAGCGGAGGAATAAGCTTAGCTTTGACTTGGCTCTGGTTTAACACTCGGGAACTAACCACTGGTTCTATCTCGCGATTCTGAGTTGCTGTTAAAACTAGAAAAATGACAGTAAAATCAATTCTTTGCAAGACATTCATCGCGTCTTCTGACCGAAACTTGTAGCTTGTTTCTGGGTTAGGCATGCCCACAAGAAAATCCAGGCACATGAAAAGTCGAAAGGTCGTATCGCTGCGGCTCAAGGCTACACTGAAGCTGAAAATTGCCGATACACTGGGTGGAACATAAACAGCGCTTTGGCCAGTAAACAGAAAGAACAGGTCTTGTAAAACATTCAAGTACTGAATCGGATATTGAGGTCATGAAGGTGCCAGGGATAGAAAGTTTTCTTTCAGAGCACACGGTAACTAGTAGAGGCTCAAGCTTCTAACAAAGCCGGGAATATACCACGAAAACTTCTTTAGGTCATACTTTTGTTTTTGGAAATATGACGTCCCTTTTAAGAAATATCTGGAAATAGCAATGGAGGATAGTAGAGGAAGGAAGTCAAACATGGATGCGAGAGGTAAATCGGGAGACGCAGCTAAGGGTCATGGGACACTCCTAGCCAATAATTTCCTCGAGGGGCCGCGTTCCTCAAGGTTACACTGTCGCGCCTTGGCGATCACGTCGCTTGGCGTGAAGCTTAGTGTTATTTACACCCCTCCACCACGTTGATGTGTGTTGACGGATTCCCTGTGCTAGTTAGGGTCAGAGGGTCAAGCTTCGCTTCCTAGAACTGTACTACGATCGCAGAAATTTTAAGGCTTACCTCGCCCTGTGCTCCCACCTAGATCAATAATAGGCTTCAGGAAGGGGCTTAGAAACTTAGGAAACTACTACCACAATTTTAGGTCCCGAAGGACACCAACACGAACACGCTTTCATTCTATCTATATTTATTATAGATAGTCGCATATATTTATCGTACAAACTTCGAAGCTATAGTTTGTCTTCGTTTTAACTTTTATAATCGCTCTTTACTTCCATAAGAAAAAACTTTGTTTCTCAATTAGTCAAACAATAAGCTGTATGAAAAATTTACCTAGATACTTTTTTTTAAGTTATAAACAAAGAAAGGTTAAGATCTTCACGTCACGTTTCGGGGACAAAGAGTTAGGATACCACACACCATATTATGCTCCATATTTGATAAAATCAAACTAGTAGTTATAAAATACTGGGAGAGGGCTCATTCAAAGAAAAATTAGTTCTAGCCTCTTTTTTCACTACCAAAGGAGAAGCGCCACATCAAATTGCGTGCTTCTACCCATTTGGTGAGCGTCAGTGAATTATTAGTATTGCATAGTTGTGGAACAGCTATCCATAGAAGATAAGTTCCTTTTTTGAGGAAGTGTCATAGGCCTAGAGATGTATTTTCTTAGACGATGGAACTAAATGCACGACGTCCTCAAATGGGATACGATAAGGTCACAAAGAAGGATTTAAATAAAATAAAAATTCATGGGACATGGAACATGTTGGTATGGAAAGATGTGTTTGACTCAGGTAAATTGGTGCTGTGGTGAGCGTTAATATGTAATGATCATAATGATTAAGATTAAGTAGCGGAATTAAGAGTAGATGAGCTCTTGGGACCACTGTTTGTTTTTCTCGCTGGTGATTTTCTGTATTTTAGGCTTTGGTGCCAAGAGGCTAAGTGGCGAATTAAGTGATATCTTGCTTAAAGTAACTATACCCGTCCATAACAACAGTATATGTAAAGAGATATACAGTGGTAAAGGGATTATATCCAGTCATTTGTGCGCCGGTGCCCTTTCAGGAGGTCTGGATGCCTGCCAGGTAATTTGATTTGTTTAGTAATTGAATGTATAGAGACCAAGCCCGTAGAACAAACCATTTAGAAAATCAGAAGACTCACTGCATGTAACTGATTATGATACTCAGAAGTTTTTGTCATTTGATTGTAATCAAACGTTAGATCTATACCCAAGCACATAATTATCATGAAAATAATAACTTCATAATTATGTGCTTGGGTATGTTGAATCAGAGCATATGCTTTTGGCATACGATTTGAGAATTAAACTACAAAAAATCATTTTCTGGTCAATGGGTCGATATTTTTTGCACCTTTTTTTTGGATTTGAGTACTAGGGAATGTGTTTTATGGATAAGTACAATTTTAAGAATAACCTAGAAAAACACACAAAATCTGGACTTGATCAGATAGTTTTTAAAAAGAAATATTGGGTGTTTGAAGAATATTGAAACATCAGAAAAATTATCATCAAAGAAATATAATTTAAAGAGTTCAGTTTCTTTACCTCTACTACAATGTTTGCTATTTTGAAGCTTTGTCTCTTACAAATCAGGGTTATACAAGTTCTTCTGTTCAAAAATAGCTTTTAGATATCACAAGATGATTTGTTATCAAAATTTCAATCATTACTAGAAGTTTTTTGGCAAACCGGCTATCATAGGACAAAGTGTCATAGTGTTCACCTATCACACAAAAATATGAAGTGTTGTTTTTGCCTCTTTGGAAAATTTTCTCTGTTTTTCAGTGTTAAAAATGTTTGATCTTTCTAAGTGTTCCCCTGGTGAGGACGAGGTCAATATTCTATAGGTGCAATATTCCGTCAATGTAGTTTTCCGGCGATGTAATTTTCCATGGATTTCCTGTGTGTAACTTTTTAAGTGTAATTTTATCTTGATAGAGACAAAGTGCATGCTCTTCATTAAAATAGTTTGCAACACAGCAGGATCTTTTCTGCGGGAGGAGTATTCTTCCTAAAAAAAATAAAATGAAAATAGAATTACATGTAATTGTGGTGGTAATTTTTTAAAAGATACATAAAACAATGATACTCTCCGATGACGAAAAATATATGAAGAATCTTCTTGACAAATAATTGTTACGGCACCTTTTCTGATTACAGAAAAAACAACGGTACCTTCCATGATGATAGTAAAAAAAACCAATGATAACTCAATCTGATTTGTGTAAACTATCTCGTTGTCTCTTTCAGTATCAAAAATCGGTTTTAAATCCAAATATCAAACTCAATATTAACTATAAAACTCAATCAATATAAAACCAATATTAAAACCCAAACTTTAGTAGAAAAAGACAGTGTTCAAAATATTCAAATTTGTCGATAAATACGTTGATTTTGTGTATTTAAAACCTCTTGATGATCGTAACGATGAAGCCGGTAAACGTGTATAATATTCGCTCCTGTTCATGAACAAATCCGAAAAATACAGATGTGGCAGAAAGAAAGTTTTTAAACCCTCCCACTCCCCGAAACTGGATGTCCAGCTCCATGGACATTGACTCTTAACCTTGTAAGCCAGACCGAGACTTCACCAGATATCAGTTTAATTTATCGGTAAAGAAAAGAGGAAATGAATGACAAAACTACTTGTGAAATGAAGATAAGCAGTTCCTCTCACCTACTAAACAATGAAAAAGCTTGTATGTGGCGCACCACCATCTGGTCCTTGTTGATCATCCAGATCGATACTTCTTAGCATTAGCATTTTTAGAGCATGGTATACTGGTAGATAAATTGCCTTCTTACGTTTCCAGAGGGAATGACCAGCACTTTTGAAACTGAACAGAGTATTCAGTTTAATAGTCACAACTTTCGTCAACATAGTCCTCCTGGTTTGGCTTACATAGAAGAGAATTGTTGAAATGAAATCGGTCAAGAATAAATTTACTCGACCTAGGTATGCTTTTGTCATCATGGGACTGCATTTCTTTGAGTGCACATGAGCAGCTCCACCTTGAAAGTGGGGAAAAAATAAAGATATGGTTTTTTGCTTTTGATCCCACCTGCCCACCGTTGTCTCGTTTGCTATGGCCTTGCAATTTGATTCGAGTAGAACGATTCGTGTATCATAACAATTTAATAATTGAAAACTTTATGTCTTTTATTATAAAGTTTATGCTTAACCCTCTACATTTCTTCTTCATGTCTTTTTCTGATTTAAAAAAAAAATGCCTTATCTACAAATGTATTTTTCATTACTGAACGAATGGTGTGTATTTGAAGATTGTAGAGTAGCCAAGGTAAATTTGTAGAGTTGAAAAAAAAAGGATCGAAGCAAAGGCAGAAGCCGGTAGGAGAGTTTGGGCAAGCGTACGTACAATAAGAGAGAGAGAGAGAGAGAGAGAGAGAGAGAGAGAGAGAGAGAGAGAGAGAGAGAGAGAGAGAGAGAGAGAGAGAGAGAGAGAGAGAGTGGGATATGTTATTTTTGTATGTAGACTAGATGAATCATTTTTGCATATTAGATTGCAAGTCAATGTAATGCCATATTGGTCAGCCAATTATTACAATTTCTAAAGAATTATTTTCTCATATAAATTCTTAAAAAAAGTTTTCTCAAACTGGAAAAAAATCTTCAATCCAAAAGGTAACGCAAATCTTTTCGGAGTTCATGGATACATAAAACATACATATAAAATATGTGTGGTGTAAATATACATATAAATATACATGGATACATATAAAAACAGAATCACTTTGCAGAAATCTACATGTACAAAATGGCTAA
>NC_088864.1:59172410-59182410 GCF_032884065.1 Artemia franciscana
GTTGATATTTCTTAAAAGTATTATTGGTACGCCTATTTTTAGTTGTAGCACGTGTGGTGGAAACCCTGAAAGATCCACGGAATTTAAAAATTCAGATGGATAATTAACCGCTTCATTTGGTTCCAAAACTGTGTCGACTGACTTGTAAAGGACTGCCTGGTCTCGAATCTTGGTCAAAACAATATTGTTGATTTCGTGGACGTCTATATTTTTGGGTGCAAGAATCGCTCTTTCACTTAGCCATTTATTATTTTTATAATTGTTTAGAATATTCGGAAATACTTTTTCAATCAATTCATTTTTGGACGTCTCTGTAAATGTACCGCTAAGTGAACAACAGCTGGACTACGTTCATGTATCGGAAATGAAAGAATTCGCCAAACAGCTTCGTTACTGCTTATGTATCTTCCAGCCTGATATTGTACGATTTCGTCGATATCTTTGATTTCGGGCTGCAAGCCAAAAACTGCCATGTCACTGCCTTTGTTGACGTATTTACATATGTGTTTGATTGCCTTTACGGAGTTACAGTATTCAACGTTTATGTGTGCATTAAATGTTTTTGACAATAATGGGGAATATGGAACAACCCACTGGTTATCTACTTCGATGGTGGTACCCTTACGCTTCTTTATTATTGCTGTTTTACCGCCATCTTCAGTAGATCTTCTTCTATATTGTGGGTAACCATCATTGCCAGTAATTGTGTTGGATACTAAAAGTCGAGGATATTGCTTTGTGCACCTTCCTTTGGCCATGCATGGTGAATTTTCGTTCAGTGCACCGCAAGGTCCATGTATCATATTTTTTACAATAATACCATGTAACCCCTTATCGACATTTTCATCAGGTATTTCAGCGGAAATCACATCATCAATTTCGTTCGAAGTAATTTTTTTATGTAGCCAGATTAGTATATGTGCGTGTGGCAAACCTCATTTTTGCCATTCCACTGAGTACATCCAGCATCGCACTGACCCACACACTTGAAGTTTTACTATGTAGTTTATCAGTGATTTCAACTTTTGCCGGAAGACACGGGCCGTAATGTCATGTCTATGAACCGCCGATTGTCCTTGAAGTAAAAGCTGCTGTATCTCGTTCCAAGATTGATTACATGTAAATGTAATAAATAAATCTGGACAACCATAGAGACGAACATACGCAATAGCATCTTGAGCATATTCATGCATATGACAGGGACTGCCAGCATATGATGAAGGTAAAATTGTTAATCTTCCAACGTTTGTGGTATTACCGTCATTTACAACTGCATGTCGCAAATGAATGTATTGTTCTGAGCGGAGCTTGGTCTGATTCAGGCGGATATATAGCAAATGTACTGATTCAATTTTAGCATACATATCAACGACGTATTGGTGAAACAATTGACGGCATTTTAAAATATAATTTTCTTCATCCTGCCAAATCAATAGTCTATAGGAATAATAATGCATTGCACTGCATTTCTTATTCATTTCTTTGTTAGTGGCTGGATTCATCAATTTAATATTGAAGTGATAGCCGTCGGCTCCATCCCAAAAATGATAGGATATTGCAGGGCATCGTAGCATCGAGCATATCTTAAATACCTTTAATGACGTCACCGTCATAACAAAAATGACGACAACTAACTTCATGACATCAGTTAACACACAACTATGACGTCACCCGACAGACCCACACACACACAGACAACTTATTTTTATATATATACTAGCTGTTGGGGTGGCGCTTCGCGCCACCCCAACATATATATATATATATATATATATATATATATATATATATATATATATATATATATATATATATATATATATATATATATATATATATATATATATATATATATATATATATATATATATATATATATATACATATATATATATATATATATATATATATATATATATATACATATATATATATATATATATATATATATATATATATATATATATATATATGTTTTTAACTACGTAAAACTTGCGAATATACAACATTCTTTGCTGTCCCATTGTCTGTGCATATAAATAGATTGTCAGGTTTACCGACTCTTGAACATGCAACATATAATGGTCCATGGGAAAACAATCCGTATTCAGATCTATGCCTCAAGATTCTAATGATTGCCCTTGAGCTTTGTTGATGGTGATTGCTAATCGACCATTCTCTGTGTCGCCGTCGTCATTTATATATCCCCTATACCCCCCGGCGTCCCCGTTGTAGTTGTGTCCCTGTGTCCCGGTCGTCATCTGTGTCCCGGTGTCCCAGTCTGTGATTTCTCTTTGTGTGTCCCGGGCGTCATTTATATTCCTTGTGTCCCGGTCGTCATTTGTGTCCCGGTGTCCCGGTCTGTATATACATTCGTTTTTGAATTGGTCTTTTTTTTAGTTTTTAGTTTTTTACCTTTTTTTAGTTTTTTTAGTTATACCTCATGATTCTAATGATTGCCCTTGAGCTTTGTTGATGGTGATTGCTAATCGAACATTCCCTGTGTCCCGTCGTCATTTATATATCCCCCTGTGCCCCCCGGTGTCCCCGTTGTAGTTGTGTCCCTGTGTCCCGGTCGTCATTTATATTCCCTGTGTCCCGGTCGTCATTTGTATCCCGGTGTCCCGGTCTGTATATACATTCGTTTTTGAAATGGTGTATTTTGAAATAAATTTTTGTATTTTTCCCCTTTTATCTTTTTAGTTTTTTTTTTATTTTTATTTTTTTTAGTTTTGTTTTTCTCCTTTATTTTTCGATTTGTTCCTTTTTTTCTTTTTTTTCTTTTTTAGTTTTTTTAGTTTTTTAGCTTTTTTAGTTTTTTTATTAGTTTTTTTTTTTTTTTTTTGTAGTTTTTACCTTTCTTTAGTTTTTTAGTTTTTTTTACTTATGTCCTGGTCGTCATTTATACTCCCTGTGTCCCGGTCGTCATTTGTGTCCCGGTGCTTTGTTTATGGTGATTGCTAATCGAACATTTTTTGTGTCCCGGTCGCTTTCTCTTTGAGTGTCCCGGTCGTCATTTATACTCCCTATGTGCCGGTGTCCCGGTCGTCATTTGTGTCCCGATGTCCTGGTCTGTAATTTCGTCAGTCGAAAACATGACGTCAGTCGACACAAACATGACGTCACTCGACAGACACACACACGCACAGACAACTTATTTATATATATATATAGATATAGATACGTTTTTTAACTTTTGGTTACTATGGGCTACTGTTTGCTACTTGTGCGTGCAATACCGATACGCCCGATACCACGTACAGCCTTTACCCAGGGACTATGGAGGGTCATATCATCATCAAAACCGTTGTTATTGAACCTCTGACCTATGTTAAACAAAATGGTCATCTCAAAATTTTTATAGGACAACTTAAGGCATAATGGAAAGGGGGCTATTTTCCCTCTAATCTCTTCAGTCACTTAAAAAAAGCACAAGTAAATTTATTTTCTGTTCAAATGAGCCATTAAAATCTCTCTTTGATGCTCTGGTCATTCGTTAGCCCCGGTGAAAAAGAAAAGAAAAAAAGACACATCAGTGCTACCCATGCAAAAAAGTGATTTTTCTCTGTGTTCAAGGTGAAGGTCTGTAATTGTCCTACCAATGGTTTTCGACCACAGTGATTCCAATGGTGGCTTTTTATTTCGATATGACGCCATTTTCAAGGGGTTTCAGGCTCATTTGCAATCATGGTTGCAGCTACTGCTGCAACCATGATTACCCGGCTACGATATGATTGTTGTAACCCTAGTCTTAAGTATAAAGTACGAACTAGATATTGCGATTGTCTCTTACCACCAACCCCCCTGGAGATTGTATTTATGACAAATGTGAAGAACATTCTTATGTTGTTTCTGTTTCACTAGGCTAACTTTTCCATTTTGAAGTTTTAGATCTGACACGGTGCTCACTTTCCAAACGGTTTATCTCCAATATAAAATTTAAATTTTAGTTTTAGATAAATGGAAGTTGCCCACTTGTATTCTCTGTATCTGTGAAGGAGCTACTAAAAACTGTACTAAGGAATCGGACATTCAAAGAAGGCAAGGTTTTTATGGAATGTTTGCAATGCAAAAAGAATATTGGCTAGACGGTGGGAAGTTACGGCTCAGAGAAGATGATAAATTGAGTCCTGACGCAGGTAATTTATATATATTTACTTGAAATTCAAACAAATTAATCTTAAAAATTACTTCGTAAACAAAAAAAGGAAAAACACCTGCCCGTAGACAATTTAACCCCAAAAATGACCCTGCAGAAAATTAGCCCCCCTCCACCCCACATATATAATTGAGCAGTCAAAGGACAAATATAAAATATAAAGAATAAAGAAAATAAGAGATTTTGGAATATTTAACTTAAATTCTGGAACATCGGTGTTGAGACTACATATTTTTTAAGATACTTCATACATATTTTTAAAGTATGGTGTAGAATATCTTATAGTACTTATTTTTTTCTTATTTTAATTCTTTTTTTGGTTTTTGGGGGATGAATTATCATTGAAAACGGTTTTAAAATATGACAGTCATGGTTCCATTCCTATGATGGAAGCGCACGGAGATACAGGTTGGAATTAAGATGTCCAAGTCATTACTTCCCGTTGACTTGTTCTGGTACCGACATATACACTATTTGATGCCAATTCACCCCTTAAGACCGAAAGCACGTCCGCTAGGTTTATTTCCCGGTTCCCCGTCGGAAGTACCCCTAAGAGGTATTTTCAAAAACCTAATTTAAATAACATAGAATCAAATTCCAAGTCAAAACCAAGGAAATTTAAAAGTAACAAAACTCCTTAATTAAAAAACCAAGCAGAAAAAAATCTTTTATCCTAATATACTATGATAATTGGACCACCAGCCACCAAAACACAGTTGAATGAATTAAAAGTAACAAAGATATCAAAATATTTCCTATAGGATTTTCTACACCAAACATTGTAAATGTATTTTGGAATACAGGTAAAATTTTCCTGAACTCCTTTTTCTGTTCATTCTATTGATTCGTCTAAATTTCCCTCTGACTGCTTAATTTTGGAAAATTGTGGAGAATTGTCTGAGGAATAAGTTTCTGTGGGGAATTTTCTACCGGGAAAATATTAGAGGAATTGACCAGAGATAATTGAGGAAATAAATGTTTACGTACGTAACAACAGCCTACGTGCTATCTTCACGTATAACCAGGGATTCCCCACTTGACTGTCAGTCCCTGACTTCTAGCGAGTCATGTGAGAATGTCTCATCCTTAGCATAACTAAGCAATTTCCTATTATATAACAAGTAAAGAAATCATGAAGAAAAATCGTCTTGAAGAAAATGTCTTAGAAACGTCTTTAAATGTCTTGAAACGTCTTTAAAAGCGTCTTGAAGAAAAATGCCTTGAAAAACATTTTGAAATATCTTGAAACGTCTTGAAACATGTCTTGAAGAAAAATGTAATAAAAACGTCTTGAAATGTCTTGAAACGTCTTGAAAAATGTCTTGAAGAAAAAGCTCTTAAAAAATATTTTGAAATGTCTTGAAAACCGTTTTGATTAACGTCTTGAAGAAAACACTCCTTATGATTTAAAGCTTGCGTTTGCATCTTAACTAGAGGCTTCCTGAACTCTAACAAGTCCTCTTACGTAGCATTCCGTCTTTAGAAGCCTTCCTATGCGTGTCTTTAAAAACCAACCTATGTTTGTCTTTAAAAACCTTCCCTTTGTTGTTTTTAAAAGTCTTCCTATGTGTGTCCTTAAAAGCCTTCCTATGGGTGCATTTAAAAACTTCATATCTGTGTCTGTAAAGACCTTCCTATGGCTGCCTTTAAAAGCATTCCTATGAGTGTCTTTAAAAACCTTCCTATGACTTGACTTCCTTGACTTGGGTCTTCTGTCGGGCACTGCTCAGCGTGGAGAATGACGTCTGCCTCCTCCATCTGCATTGTTCCGGTGCGAGCGTGGTCTTCGACCGGGTACTGCTCAGCGTAGAGAGTGACGTCTGCCTCCTCCATCTGCAATGTTCCAGTACGAGCGTTTGTTCTTCGCTCCGTCTGATGTTTGCCATTGCCAGAAACTCAGACATGCTGTCGGACTGTCACTTTTTCGGTCGGCTATGGGGTCGCTTCCAACCAGACTATTCGTAGCACTTATATTTAAGTGGAGGGCTGCTAGCCCAACCGACCGTAGGCCTGGAATCTGATTAGGGGTAGTTTAAGCTCCATTCTATGGCTGCCTTTAAAAACTTCCTATGTTCCAGTTTAAAAATCTTCCTATTTATGCCTTTTTTAATGGGCCGGTTTAAAAACCTTCCTGTGCTTGTCTTTAAGTGCCTTCCTATGGCTGCCTTTACAAACTTCCTATGGCTGCCTTTGGAAGCATTCCTATGTGTTTCTTTAAAAACCTTCCTATGTGTGTCTTTAAAAGCCTTCCATTGGCCACCTTTAAAAATTTCCTATTAGCCGGTTTAAAAACCTTCCTGTGTGTGTCTTTAAAAACCTTTCTGCCTATGTGCCGGTTTAAAAATCGTCCTATGCATGCCTTCTTTAATGGGCCGATTTAAAAACCTTCCTGTGGGTGTCTTTAAAAACTTTCCTATGGCTGCCTTTACAAAGTCCTATGGCTGCCTTTAGAAGCATTCCCATGTGTGTGTTTAAAAACCTTCCTATGTGTGTCTTTAAAACCTTCCTATGGCCACCTTTACAAACATTCTTATGACTGCCTTTAAAAGCTTGCTATAGGTCGGTTCAAAAACCTTCCTATGTGCTTCTTCAAAATCATTCTTATGGCTGCCTTTAAAAACTTTCTATGGCTGCCTTTAAAAGCATTCACATTACCTTACAATAATTCGTGTCTATTTGCATAAGTACACAAAACTCTATTACGTAACATGCACCTGTATCCATTTGCATGAGTAAACAAGTAACAAGCACATACATCTTTTAGAAAACATTCCTAATTCCATAGCAAGCATCTGCACCTCTTAGAAAACATTCCTTATTACGTAACAAGAACCTGTTTCTTGAAGAAAACAACCCCTTGTTACTTAACATGCATCTGCGTCTTGTCATGAGGAGGATCACCGTTAAACTTCTCCGTCTTCTTAAATCATGAAGGGAAGAAACGATTAGTAGCTTTGGGTCACTTGAAAGGCCTTATTCCCCCCAACCAACTTTTTGTTAAGAATTCCATAGCAAGCATCTGCACTTCTTAGAAAACATTCCTTATTACGTAACAAGAACCTGTTTCTTGAAGAAAACAACCCCTTGTTACTTAACATGCATCTGCGTCTTGTCATGAGGAGGATCACCGTTAAACTTCTTCGTCTTCTTAAATCATGAAGGGAAGAAACGATTAGTAGCTTTGGGTCGCTTGAAAGGCCTTATTCCCCCCAACCAACTTTTTGTTAAGAATGACATATAAAACTGAACAAAATCGTGGAAGGTAGCTTTCCAATACAATAGTGCTGGTGAAAAGCTAGGTAGTTGGCTTAAGGATATATTTCAAACTTTGCCGATTTTTTGTTTTCACTTAAATCGGCATTATGGTACCAAAGTAATTAACGATTTTTGACTGTGGCTTTCTATAAATCGATCGGATTTGCCAAATTAAAAGATCAACCTGCAGAATGTTTGGAATGATATGGGGTAAAATTTTGCGTTAGAAAAAAATTATGAAAACTTATCTAAAATACAATAATCAAATTTAATTAATTCAAATAATTTATTTAATATACGAAAGAAATTCAAATAGCCTGGTATTTTGAAGCACCAAAGGTACCAGAGGAAGATGCTTACACCTTCATGCTCTATTAGTTACTTCTTATCCTCTTTCACTTTCACTCCCTATTTAACTTTCAAGGATTCTGTTGGAAGATAAAGGTAAATATATTTAAAAATACTATTGATGGATAATGGCGTGATTGTTTGAATTTGCAATAATTCATTAGAATAAAAATGAATATATAGATATGTAAGAATTAATCAAGTGTATTTCACAATAAGTAAAGCAAATAGAAAAATTTTCAAAGTATAATTTAATAGACACTTTACGAATTCGTTTTTTAGTTCTCTATTTGTAGCTTTCAGACGTTGTGCTACCGATGTGGAATGTTCATCGAATACTGTTAAAACTTATTTGAGGAAATATAAAAAGGTTAGTTCACTTTCATGCTCTTAATCCTCATCTGTGTTACTAAAATATGAAAAATCCTTACTTAGACAATTCAATTCAATTCAATTTATTAATATAATACGCATAACAAATAAAATACACTGGGTCACCACGGAGAGACAGAGCTCGTGATTGTGATGACCCCATCAATATTTACAACATAAACAATATTAGTTGAAGATCCAGTACCCAAGTCCACGGCCCACCACAAAAAGCAGAATTACACAATAAAAACACAATAACAAAACAATCAAACAAACGTGCACGGAGAATGACATCATGAGCAATCAGAGACGATGGAAAAAAAATCCATAGAGAAAAAAAAGATTAAAAAAAAGATTGAAAAAGATTAATTGCATTCAGATTTTGCGTTGGATTCTCAATCTGATCGTACTAAGAGGACAATTTATTAGAAGTTAGCCTCTAAGAGAATGCTAAAAGTCAAATTTTCTTTATCATGTGTCGTAGTACAAAGGTTTTTATACAAAACTAGCTGTTGGTGGGTTGGTGGGGCGCCAACACCTAGTTGGTGGGGCGCTTCGTGCCCCCCCCCCCAATTCCCCCCGCGCGCATATGTCGTTACGTGCCATATTAGTTACGTGCCATTGTAGTTGTGTCCCTGTGTCCCGCCACTGAATATATATATATATATATATATATATATATATATATATATATATATATATATATATATATATATATATATATATATATATATATATATATATATATATATATATATATATATATATATATAGATTGCCAGGTTTACTGACTCTTGAACATGCAACATATAATTGTCCATGGGAAAAACAATCCGTATTCAGATCTATACCTCATTATTCTAATGATGTGTCCCTGTGTCCCGGTCGTCATTTATATTCCCTGTGTCCCGGTCGTCATTTGTGTCCCGGTGTCCCAGTTTGTAATTTCTCTTTGAGTGTCCCGGTCGTCATTTATATTCCCTGTGTCCCGGTGTCCTGGTCGTCATTTGTGTCCCAGTGTCCCGGTCTGTAATTTCTATTCGAAAAATCCCTGTGTCCCGGTCGTCATTTATATATCCCGCCTGTGCCCCCGGCATCCCCATTGTAGTTATTTCCCTGTGTCCCGGTCGTCATTTATATTCCCTCTGTCCCGGTCGTGATTTGTGTCCGGGTGTCCCAGTCTGTAATTTCTCTTTGAGGTTCCCGGTCGTCATTTATATTCCCTGTGTCCCGGTCGTCATTTGTGTCCCGGTGTCCCGGTATGTAATTTCATCAGTTGACAAACATGACGTCAGTTGACAAACAACTTCATGAAGCATACAGCTCAATCCTTATAATGACGTCAGTCGACAAACATGACGTCACTCGACACACACACACACACAGACAACTTGTTTTTATATATATAGATTGTTTTCAACAATTTTTTATTTCCAAAATTATTTTTAACTTATTTCATGTATTGTTTCTTAATTTATTATTAGATTCTTCAATTATTTCTTTATTCTAACTTATTATATTATTAACTTTATTTTATTATGTATTTTATTGTTAGTATTTATTAATTCTTTAATTATTTATTACTGAAACGTCTGCGATCAAGCTGATATAAAGTGTTAGATTATTCTACCAACAAGAATGAATAGGACAAAGTGATTAATTCATTTAAATTAGATAATTCAGCAAATTTTAATTGCCGCCTCTCGGCAGCTTCGTGGTCTGAATACTATTCAGTTATATTTTCCAAACTTAATTATGCGATGCGCACATTTTACTCAAAATTGCTTGATTCAGTGCCTTTACAATCATTCTTATGTGTGTGTTACAAACCTTATACGTGTGTTTTCAAAAACTTTCCTATGGGCG